>NC_064287.1:27365152-27665152 GCF_019186545.1 Solanum stenotomum
GTTTGTACCTCTTTCGCCTCTCCAAGGGGGTGGTAGGCCTTGGAAATACTATATTGATGGTCACTCGCCACACATGTACTACGTCCCACTAAATATGATTTTTATGTAAGCATCATTATACATATCATTTCATTAATATGCTATCTATCGGGTATGATTATGCATTTTTCCTATGATGTCCATCTATTATAGCATTGCATTGCATCCCATATACTTAGTACATTCAAACATACTAATGCAAACTCTATGCCTACATGATGTCACCATGTAGGGACCGGAGCACCGCTTGACCATCCTCCTCCGCGTGGCTAATACAATTTTCTATTAAGGTTATTGGTGAGTCCTCCATTCCGGGGACGTTTCTTATGATCTTTTGCTATGTATAAGACTTTTCCTTTTTAGTTATGTTTTGACTATGAGGGTGAGCCCGGTAGTTTGTCTTGGCCCCTGCTAAGTACCCATATTTAGAGGTGGTGTTGGACAAGTTGTGTATTATGTTTGAGCTTGACTCATCTATGGTATTTATGTATCATTCTTTTTTTTTATTTCTCTTGCTCCCTTTGTCCCGATTTCCCCCTTGATGTGTAATGATACGCTATGAGGCTTGTTTGGGGTTCTTTCGGGTTCCCCATTCGCCGGTCACGTCTAGGCCTTAGGCTTGGGTCGTGACAAACTTCTCCCACACATTCAGCTTGAGAGAGTGAATGGGTTAAGGCGGAGGTTGTGCGTAGATTCTGCAACTCGGTGTTTGAGAGAAACCGAGTTTATTCGGGGTAAGTTTCTCGAGAGAGAATTTACCCCCACTAAAGTCTAGCCTAGTTACAAATATCCAATAATTTCCTATCAATAGCATTTACCCAATAGTATATTTTATCCCATATTCCTATCACATCCCAAGAATCCCGTCTCCCTATCTCGTGTCTCTTTATTTTTGCTGTTTTTCTATTTTTTAGCTAAATACAAACACCCATTTGATAATTGACATTCGTGTCACTGTTAGATTTAGTATATTTTTATTCGTAAATATTTATAGCTTTGATTGATTAGAACTTGATTTTACTTTTCTATTAATTCTTGCAACCACTCTCTTGGGACTCGACCCCAACCCATTGAGTTGTGTTATATTACTGCACGCGATCATTGACACCTGAGTTTGAAGTCATCTTTTTTATTACTTCAAACATCAACCGTCCTATAATCTTTTTTCCCTTTTCTTTACATGTACACTTTGGGAGAAAAAATGGAGTCTCAACGAAAGATTCTTACTACCAGGTATATTCGTTGCTGCCATTAGATTTTGAAACGTGCTTTGTTTCTCCCATGTTATGTCTCATCCTTCCACAAACCTCATCTAAATGAGACAATGAGGAGATAAAAAAAATTGTTACTCTATCGATTTTAGTGATTTCGTGTTATGTTTTGCTTTAAATGATTGCTTGTGAACGTGCATAATGTGGTATTCCTCTTCTTTTTTTCTCGATTGCTTCTTTTTGGGGATAAAGTTCTTTGTAGTTAACAGTTGTTTCTATATTAGTTTTCATTTGTAAGTCTTTAATATAGGCCAACATTCTTTTCTTTTATATATAAAAAAAACCTTTTAAGGATGAAAATTCATTCATTAAGCTTCTAAGTCTCTATGTTTAAAAAATTGGTAGCTTTTCATTAGAATTTTTTTTTCTGACAGAAAATGTCTTAAAAAGCTTCAAGTCTTTAACTCTGCTGAAAGTAATTTTTTTTAGTTCATCCAATATGTGTTCTAAGAAAACTCTTTTTTTCAAATTAAGCATGACTAATGCACTAGTAAAATGATTATTTTTCTTATTTTATTTACTTAGCCATAGATTTTGGGGGACTAGGGTAAAGTTATTTAAGCAAATGAATTCATAATTTATAAATTATTTTTTCATTAATTTACCTATGTTTGGTCGGTAATAGTTTTGTAACGAATTTGAAAGGTTGCCTTACCCCTTTCCTTTAGGATAGCTAGAACTCTTACCTATAATCTCCTGTTTAATAGACATTAAAATGAAGTTAAATTTAGACAATGACTTAATCATTTTAGGTGCCCTAACTCACTGTAATTAATTAGGTGGCGCCTTCTTAAGTTAGTTAATAATTTGGAAATCACCAATATGTTGTACACGTTTTGATCTTGAGTTAAAATGGAGTATAACAACTTGACGACTTCACTGGGGAGTTTAGGTTCTAAACCATAACAAACATAAGTTAATTACTAAGGTTTTTAGCATTTTCTTGTTTCATTTTATTTGCTTGTTTTATTTTACATGTCTAATGCTTTATTTTTCATGCTTATTTGATATAAACTATTTATTTGTTACTGTTTTTCATAAATTGTATATTTGTTACTGCTTTATAAATTGTCATTCCGTTCATACATCCTCCAATCTTTGAAAATTCACACAATCATAAGTACACATGAGGTGTGTTTTGCGCACCAGCATTTTTTTTTTCAAAAACCCAAAGTGTAGGAGAGTTGGCGTATGCGTGGTGTGTCCGGATCTTTTTTTGTGTGATCGTGTAGCCTTCTCACTCGAGTTGTCCACTTGGAAACCTTGTGTCAAGTAAACCCACTTTTAATTTACCCAGGTTAGAGCTAAACCAAAACCTTTTAAGATACATGCATCATGCAAACTTAAGAGGCTTAATATCCTTGGTATATTAAGTTCATTAGTAAACTTTATCCAATTGTCCAAGTGGATTCACGATACTGAGTGACTCTTATCATTTATGTGTGCATTATTTGAAAAATAGTTGTGCCAAAATATAGACCTTTTGTTCTAAATTAATTAAACTTTAGGAGGGAGGGTGTTACTAACCCTTTTGTGATGCAGATAACTATGAAGATCCCAAACTTTGGCCTATGGAGATTAAATCACGAGTATGCCATGAGACAAAGGTGGAGAGCTTCATTTTTTTTTCTTTTTTGACATGTAATAAAGATTAAGGCTATTTTGCTATTTAACTTTGGGAATATATTCGTTTAATTAAATAAAATATTTTGGCACATTTATTTTTCAAATACAGGTTAGGCCTGCCTCTGACATAAAGAGGTCACCTATATTTTAGGACGCACCATTTAATATACATGTGTTATGTGATTTACAAATATTTGCTTGCTTACTTGCTATGTGATTTATATGAAATTATTTGCAACCTGATTTTTATTTATTATTACTAACATCATCTTTGTGTTTTTCTTGTTTTCAGAAGAGATAATTATTTGTCTTTAGCTATTTTTTTTTATTTTGATTACCTATTTCATCTTTACAAATTCTTGTGACATGTTCATATATTTTTTTATTTTACATAATAATAATTTTTTCCGCACTTAACGCATTTTAGTGATTCTAGAGTATTGTGTAGGCTCATAATTATCTTAAACTCGTGGAAATTATTAGTTTCTCCAATTAAGATGATATTCTTTTATTATTTTAATGACTCAATTCGTCAATACCTTTGAATTTCTTCCTTTGAGTCTTTCCAATACTTGTGTCATCATTAGGTGTGATATTCTTACCCATTAATTCACTCTAAATTTTGCTAGACTCGTGTGGAAATTCGTGCATTTAAATTTCTACTTTCTCGAGCTCCTCCAAGTTCTTCCTTTATGGGTATAACTTTATTTTTTCAAGAAACAAATTTTTTTCCGATTAGTTCCATATTTCATAGAACCTATTTAACACTCGATCTATGTCATAAAACTTTTACTTATGCTTTCATTTCTTCCAGTTCTCACATCTTTTGTTGCTTCTTAAATTGGTAGATTTATGCAATCTACCAAATAGCATTTGTCGATATTTGTTCATTATTTCTCCATCAAGTGCAATACTTCTTTAATTCAGGATAGTCGTACAATTTTTTTACACACTAATTCAAAGTTTCGACATATGAATCAAGGGGAAATCTCGTTGGTGTCTAATTGTTTGATAGTACTTCCATCCTCTATTTTTTTTAAAAATCTGCTAATACTAAAATAGAGCTTAAGGTCAGTCAGCCTTCCAATTTATCAAGTCCAACTCTCGTGTGCTCGATTAACTATAATTTCCTTAGTCTCGAGTTTTTTCATCAAATTTGGTTTATTTTTTATTTATTTATTTTCATAAATAGTATCTGTTGTAGGACAAGGTCCCGTTGGTTTTTAAATGCCTACTTGTGACCTTTCACATACTTACTCCATGCTTACAAACTACTTCATTTTTCTTTCAAAGGTTAACTTAAGTTGAGCATCAAAGGAACAAATAAATTCAAGGACAACATTGCCGATCGAATTGTGATTGACTTGGTTGAAAATGAGTTTAACTGTGAAGAAGCTGACACATACCAGGATAAAATTGCTAAGCTTGAGGGAAAAGTGGCGAAAATGGAACAGTAAATTCACGATATCAAGGAATTGATAGCCGATCTTAAGAACTCTTTCAATGAAGACTCATTGGATTATGATCTTAAGAACTTCTCTGATGAAGAGTTAGAGGGATACTCTCCTATTCGCGCAACTGCATATCCTAACTTTGATTGTAATGCTCAGTACCTTTCAAACATGCAGAATTTGAGCGAAACAAGCAAAGATGGAGAAAATGGTGGAAGACATTTTAATACCCAGGCTAACCAAATTTCCTTCACAAATGAGCTTACTTCACAACCTGGGACAAATTTAGTTGAAATGGAAAATGTGAACGAGACACCTTATAACCTTGTTGATATTCCAATGTATGATGGGACAGGTCTTCTAGAACCACCTGAAGGCATATCTTGATTGGTTAGCAAACATAGGGCAGCGCAATGAACTTAATATGAGACTTTTTTAGGGCACTTACAGGGCCAGTCTTGATGTGGTATGCAAACCAAGACATATGGAAAAGGTTCTCTTGGGTCGATATGGCCAAGGATTTTATTAAGCAATATGGGCCTCCTAATAGGGCATCTAAAAGGTGTGGTTTTTTGAAAAGGAAATCTATAGTCTCATGAGGGAATTAAAGGGAATGAATTCCAAAAGAAAGTAGCAGAATCAACTTTGGGGCATAATTGTTCGAATGAGGCACAATCTAGGGACAAAGGGAAAACAATTGTCACTGAAGCACCAAATGTTCCTCCACTAGTGCCTGAAGCGAGAAAAACTCAAACTTTCACCCATTTGAGTGAAACAATGTGCTTTCCATTCAGGCATGTTTGGTCACACTACTGACGAGTCCCAGTGTTTGAAAGAAGAGATCCAAAAGCTATTGGATATTGGCATGATCATTCAAAGACATGTCGCTCGCCCTAACTTTGTTTGACATCAACTTCCATCCATCATGCCGATGCCAAGTCACAATAAAGAAATTTATCCTCAAGGTGTCAATCCAGTTCCTCCTCACAACCAAGCAACTGTTGAGTCAAGAATTATTGCGTCAAATTTACCCTTTCATGCATCTTCTACAAATTATTATGATCTAGCCGAACAAAGTACCAAGAATGGTTTTGTTCAGAACAACCATTAGGTGTACGGGGGATTTTCTCAAAAGATAACTTTTAGGAATCATGCAGCGGAATAGTTAGTTTTTGTGTAGCATATTTTGAGAACAATTATGTATGTTGCGAGCTTAAGTGATGAATTATTTGTATGTTTTAAATTTCCTTTTATGTAAGGTAAACTACGCTTGACCTGATTTCCTTGGTGGATACGTAGGCTGGCCACATAGGGACTCGGTCATATTTAATTATAAATTTTAATATATCTTTTACTTGTAATTGGAACTATGTTCGACCTGATTTCCTTGGTGGATACGTAGGCAGCCTATATAAGGCTCGGTCGGCTTATTTTAAAATTATAGTATTCCTCCGAGAATGAGAATGAAGCTGGGGAATAATTTTAGCATGCAATCGAGATAATATTTGAAAGCACGAAAAAATTTGCAAAGGATGGGGATCAAGTTGAAGTCAGAATTTGATGCTTGACATGAGTCAACATTTCTCCAAATCAAATCTTTCTTTCTTCCATTTTCAGTGTTAGAGCCTACTAGTTAATTTGTCTCTCCCGTTTACGCGTCTTTGAATTAAATAATGTCTCCAGCTTAATTTCTTATTTTACAAAATAACATGCATAGTCTATTTTATCTAATGTTTATCATTTTTGCATTTATTTCATATATTCTCATGCACTAACAATTTCTTTTTTGCTTTTAAAGTTTCATTTCTTTTTAAGAGGTTGCCTAGCATTGAGCATTATTTTGGCAGCAAATCTGACAAATTGAAAGCATTTAACAACGAAATGGGATTTGTGCAAGAACAAAATGATGATTGTGAGAAGATTGTGAAAACTACCTTTAGCCTTCTTCCTACCACAACTAAAGATTCCAGCTCAACTCAGGATATTTGTTTAACCATACCTCCTCACCCAACTTCTACCTATACAATCTCTCCACAAATGCCATCAGTATACACTATAAATCCCAATAACTTTCAAGTCACCATGATGCCAAATATTCATCCTCCCACAATTGTATTTCCTTAAATGAAAAAAACATGTGCAATTATCCGCTCATCTATATTCTAGACGTGAGAAGGATATCCAGTCAATTTGCCATGAAGATTTGGGAAAAGAACTCTAAAATCTGAGAGAAGCTTTTGATGAAGAGTTGCGCTCAAGAATTTGTCAGAGTTTGAAGTATGAGAATTTATCTATGCATCCAAATGTTGAACTTCCGCCAAGGTACAAGATACCTAAGTTCAATACTTTCAATGGAAAAGGAGATCCCGTCTCACACTTAAAGGACTATTGCAGTAGATTAGTTGGTATTGGAAATGTTGAAGCCATACGAATGAGATTATTCATTCAAAGTTTATCAGGATTAGCACTTGCTTGGTAAACTAAGCAAGGCTTTAGCAAATGGCATACATGGGAAGATATGGCCCGCGACTTTGTAAAGCAAAATGAGTTCGATAATGGAGATGAATTGCATATAGCCGAATTTCTTAATGTGAAGAAAATATCGTATGAATCTTTCAAGAATATGTCATACAATAGAGGTTAGAAGCTTCAAATATACATCCTTCATTGTCCGAAGAGGAATTGATCTCAAGCTTCATCCATGTTCAAGAAGGGCTATATTATGAAAAGTTGCTTGAAACTTGTGCACACCACTTCTTTGATTTGATTAAGGTTGGCAAAGAGATTGAAAATGGTATTCAAGGAGGAAGAATTGTAAACAACTCAGCAACACAATTTTCTAACAAACTTTCCAAGCGAAAATACTAGTAAATCTACAAAGCAAAATGAGAGAAAACAACTCAATCTTCATGACTATGCAATAGCCGCAGCACCATCGAAGTGATCAATTTTTGCAATCTCATGCTACTTCCAACTACTGCAATGTGCGTCTCCAGCATCCTCGCAAACAATAGTTGCACCAAGCACAATCTAGCTCGCGACCACAGAAGAAGGTGAAATCTTTCTCCTTCACTCCTTTGGATGAGCCATATGCAGATATATTTGAGAGGCTGAGAGAAAATGGACTTCTGCAATCAAGAAAAGGATTCATTCATGAGTATATGCCTAAACACTTTGATCCATCAAAGAATTGCGCTTACCATTCAAACATTCAAGGACATGACACTGGAAATTGTTTTGCACTAAAATTCAAGATTCAAAGCACGATTGATAGCGGAAAGATAAAGTTGCAACTAGAGCCTTCAAGTAGCAGTGGTAGTACCGCAGACACGAGAACAATTGTTGTTAAGGGTGATCCATCAAATTTGGCTCCAAAGCATTTGAGGTGAGAGCGTTCAACCAGTTAAGGATCCTAACAAGGACAATAACTTTGAAACTTCTCCTTTCTTAAGAAGTATCTACTGTTTTGCAATCCTTTCAAGCCTTTTGTAGTGAACTACGTGTGACCTGATTCCTGCTAGTAGCGGGATACGTAGGCGTTTATTTTCGGTCATATAATAAAAAAATCATTCTCCCCAAGAGCAAAGACCGAGACAACTTTGCAGATAGCCTATAACTATTAAAAAAGACAGAAGTTGAGATCACGAGCCATATTCACCATCATATTGTTTCAACGCCATAGCAACAAAAAATACAGATTCAAAGCCAAAGCTTTATCGTTCAATGCAAGGCAACAATTTTCTTTTATACTAACAAGTTTTGTTTGAGCAATGCAGAGGTTGTTTTTTGTTATTCTTGAACTATAACACTACCAAGCTGAACATCAAGTCAAATTTTTTAAAGATTTAGATGGTCCAACATCAACAAGAATCAAATTTGAAATTCATAATATTTCTTTAAGCGTAGAATTTTATAAGAAACAAATTTTCATCAAAGTTGGAGCTCCTAAGTTATGGGCACCATATGCACTATTGTAAAGTATTGCACCGTTAATGTCTGCTACTACAATAAGGCACTGCATCTTAAATATCAATACTGCAAAAGCACTGCAACATTCTCTTCATACTTGTCTCTGACTGTTCGCTACTGCAAAGTAATTAGACCAAGCTCATTGTATTGCACCAAAATTTATATTGTAAGTTTGCACCATATATTGGATTAGTCCCCCCCTAAAATAGGACATATTGAGTTCATCCACCCTCAAATAGGATATATTGGGTCCTTCCACACTAAAATAGGATATAATGGGTTCATCCACCCTAAAATAGGATACTTTGGGTCCTACCACCCTAAAATAGGATATAATGGGTTCGTCCATCCTAAAATACGACAAATCATGTTTTTCCACCCTCTAATAGCATATATCTGGTTCTTCCACCCTAAAATAGGATAAATTGGTTCGTCCACCCTAAAATAGGACACATTGGGTCCATCCACCCTAAAATAGGATATGTTGGGTTCGTTCACCCTAAAGTAGAATACATTGAGTCCATCCACCCTAAAACAGGATATAACGGGTTTGTCCACCCTCAAATAGGACATATCGGGTTCATCCACCCTAAAATAGGTCACATGGTGTTCGTCCACCGTAAAATAGGATAGAACAGGTTCGTCCACCCTCAAATATTAATTATTTATTTATTGCATGAATTTTAATTTTTTTGAAAATTCAATTACATATATATGTCTCTTTTAATTTACTGACGAGACTTGTAGGCACATCTTTTAGTAGTTATTTAAGTTCAAAGAAAATGCAATATATTCAATTAATTGCATCTAGAGAGTTAACTCAGAATTAATGCAATTTCCTTACAATATTTTTCATAAGATATTCATTTATATTTCTAGCTTTATATTATTTCCTAACAATTTTATCAAGATTTGACGGAAAGCACAATCCACATGTAGCAACAAGAAACACAATGTAACGAGGAGCTTTATCTAAGTAGTGAATTGGGGCAATTTGTTAAGAAGGTTTAGCTTTCCAACAAAGGTCAAAGGTGTACCTCGAACTCTGCTCGACTCTACTCTCAAATACTCTCCTTGGTCACAATACCCAGTAACATCATAATTCAACACTAGGGTAACTCTTGTAAGTTCACGACTAACTTGTTTTCAAAATCCTCTACCTTATCAGTTATTCAATGATCATTTTTTCTCATACTCTCCTAAGATCATATTTGTTGGTCGGGACAAAATTGGCTATTACGTCAAATTCTTTGCCCAAATACTTTTACATCGTCTCAGGTCAAAGAGGGACAAGCCGTTGACACCCTATTTTTACCCTCCTTTCTTCTAATTAATTGTTTTTGAGCTTCTAAATTAATAATGTATAAAATTATCTTTTTCACAACTATTTTTACTACTACGACTATTTATCTACTAAACTTGTATGTTTATTATTATAATTATATTATTACTTATTACACCTCTTTTCTTAAATAATCGATTGTCGTCATCTTATTTCAAGTTTCATATTTATTAAGTTAATTATAAATCCATATTTTGTATCTGTACTTTATATTAGTGTAAAGTTATACTATGATATTTTTATTTTATAATATATTATTAAGTTAGACGCCCAAAATAATTTAGAAGAAGAAGGAAAGAGGCCAATAAATTCGGCCAAACCCTCCAAACTCAGCCCAAAATTGGTTAGCAAAAGACGCCAAATATTCAGCCCAAAATTGGCCAAACAAAAGAAGCCCAAATCTGCTCCAAATTAGCCCGAACCCTAAAACCAGTAAATTACTCTTCCCTTTCTCTTCACTCTATCGTTTCCCTTCCAAATTAACTACAAGGACTTTCCACAAAGGACAGAGTTCACAATTCCATTTTGATGCACATTTGTCTTTTCCTACGGAAACAATCAGACGCTACCCCTTTCTCCTTCATCAACATATCTCTTCCTTAACTAATTCAACACAAGAGGAAAGACTTCTACCATTTTTAATAGAGTAAGATCAGAAATATGATTTTAAATTCAAACGGATCCGTCTGACTTGATTTTAAAAGAAATCATGCCCAAATCAAGAACCCGAATTCCATTCTATAAATATTAGAAAAAGTTTGGCAGCCGCCGTTGTCCACTCAAAATAAATTTCAGCGATTAAAAAATCAATTTTTCTCTACCCTTTTGAATTTATGTTGCCCATAACAAATATATTATGCTAGCTCTATTGTTTCTCTTGCTATCCCAGTCAAGTAAGAGTTCAGAGACCATTGAGTTTAAGATCTAATACTTGCGTCTCACGTTGACTGCTCCGCAAAAGGTAAAAAGTCTGATAATACCATGTGTTAGTTCATAGATTGCTTCTTTCTTTTTAGTTTAAGATATGCAATGGTGTTTTTAAACATCTTAGAAGCCATTTTGATTCATATTTAGTTCTTTGTTCTATTTTTACCCCATAAGACCTGTACTTAATGTAATAAATAGTCTTATTAAGTAAGGTAGAAATCATAACTTAGACTTATTGTTTTGTAATGATAAGATTGTATGTTGCATATTTATTGCGAGAGAAGTATTCTTTTTTTTAAAAAAAAGTCTTCCGATTATGACGTCCGTATTATTACATACTCGAGTAAAACTTGAAATTGTAACTTTAAGTTCTATTTTTCACATTTGCTTAATCGTATAATTAACTTTTAACAGTGAGTTTATTGAATGGATAGAAACTTTCCATGTTCTGATTATTCCTTAGTCATTTGATATTAAAATTTATTAATACAGTTTGATTTCTTCATCTTTTTGATCTTTGGTTTCCCTATGTCTCAAATTCCTTGGTTGCTGTGTCTTCTTTGGTGTTAAATGTTATAAGTTTATGCTAGAATCTAAGTTGAGATTCTTACTTGGTTAGTAGAAGTTATACTATAACAAGTTCTCTTTAATGTTATACAAAGAGGCAATAAATGTGCAAGACAAGTTACTCTGCGTTCGTTTCAAATGTTATTCATTTTGCTCTCAATAAGGACTGTCCTCTAATCTTTTTTTTTTCCTTTACTTTACATGTACACTTTGGGAGAAAAAATGGAGTCTTAACGAAGGATTCTCGCTACCACGTAGATTCCTTACTGCCATTAGATTTTGAAACGTGTGTTCTTCCTTCTCACGTTATGTCCATCCTTCCTCAAAACTCATCTAAGTGAGACAATGAGGAGATAAAAAAAAATTATTACTCCATTATATTTTTAGTAATTTCGTGTTATGTTTTGCTTTAAATGATTGTTTGTGAACATGTATGATGTGGTATTCCTCTTTGTTTTTTTTTGATTGCTTCTTTTTGGGG
This sequence comes from Solanum stenotomum, assembly GCF_019186545.1. Taxonomy (NCBI): domain Eukaryota; kingdom Viridiplantae; phylum Streptophyta; class Magnoliopsida; order Solanales; family Solanaceae; genus Solanum; species Solanum stenotomum. The sequence continues at coordinate 27,376,826 of NC_064287.1, forward strand.
ATAAATTTCATTGTAGTTAACGGATGTTTCTATATTAGTTTTCATTTGTAAGTCTTTAATATAGGTCAACATTCTTTTTCTTTTTTTAAAAAAAACCTTTTAAGGATGAAAATTCATTCGTTAATCTTTAAGTCTCTATGTTTAAAAAATTGGTAGCTTTTCATAAGCTATTTTTTCCGACAAAAAATGTCTTAAAAAGCTTCAAGTCTTTACTATGTTGAAAGTAATTTTATTTAGTTCTTCCAAAAGGTATTCTAAGAAAACTCTTTTTTTCATATTAAGCATCACTAATGCACTAGTAAAATGATTTTCTTTTTCTTATTTTATTTACTTAACCATAGATATTGGGGGACTAGAGTAAAGTTGTTTAAGCAAATGAATTATATAATTTCGAAATTTCTTTTTCATTAATTAATCTATGTTTGGTCGGTAATCCTCTTTTAATGAATCAGAAAGGATGCCTTACCCCTTTCCTTTAGGAGAATTAGAACCCTTACCTAGAATCTCATGTTTAGTAGACCTTAAAATGATGATAACTTTAGACTATAACTTAATCGTTTTAGGTGCCCTAATTCACCGTATTTAATTAGGTGATGACTTCTAAAGTTAGTTAATAATTTGGAAATCACTAATATGTTGTACAAGTTTTAACCTTGAGTTAAAATGGGTTATAACATTGAGTATGTTCTTAATACTCACATAATCTTTAATGTAGGATTGGTTGTGAATGATGTTTTTCAAGTGGCGGCCATTATCGAGAAGTTATCTTCGTTGTGGAAGGACTTCAAAAACTACTTGAAACAAAAGCGCAAGGAGATGACTATTGAAGATCTCATGGTAAGGCTGAGAATAAAAAAGGATAACAAGGCCACAAAAAGAGTTCATCATGTGGTAATTCAGCAATATATGGAGCAAATAGTGTTGAAGAAGATCACACAAAGTCAAGAAAAAGAAAGAAATCATATTGACCAAAGAACAACCCTTCTAAGAAGAAGTTCAGAAGAAACTGCTTTGATTATGGAAAATTTGGTCATAGGGCTACTGAATGTCAGGTTCCTAAAAATGACAAGAAGGAGGATCAAACAAAGTTTGTTGAATCCAAAGAAGAGACGGGCGATATCTTTGGAAAGCTTTTGGAATGCAAGTTGGTTGGAAATCCAAGAGAATGGTGGACAGATTCTGGAGCCTTATGTCAAGTGTGTGTGCCAACAAAGAATGTCATGACCCAGGGGTACCCCCTAGATGTAACATGGCGAATAAAATCCCGAAGGACTCCATACAAGACACTTAGCTATCATAACATAAGAAATAGAAAAATAAGAGTAAAACAATAGTCCAAGTCCAAAACATTTTATAATAGCAAAGTGGAAGTCTAATACACTTGGCACATCATAGCCATCTAATACAATAGAATAAAATTGGGCCTAGCCCATACATCATGTCCAAACGAGGAATACGAGAAGAAACTAAACAATGAAAGTCCATCCTTGAAGCATGAGGACTCACCAAAAATTCGAAATATTTCAAAGCAACCTCTAGCCACGAAACTGATGACCCTTATTGTCGGACTTTACATTTGGGGAAATGTAGGCAAGAGTATGCGTTAGTACAAAAAAATGTACCAAGTATGATATCCATGCATTAAAAATTTAAATCATGCTAAAAAGGATATTTCATTTCATGATATGCAATTGACCAAGTTAAAACATGATATAAGAGACTTAGAAAACTTAAGTCATAAAACCATTGTCAATGCAGGCTAACTTCATCTTTAAAACCTTTGAAATCATATGTGATACTTCTTGAAGTAACCTTAGTTCATTATTACTTGTGGGGAATTACCTAGCCTTAACCGACATAGAGACCATGTCAGCTATAACGTGACTCCCCGGTGACTCCCACACCGAAAAAGGTTATGCTACTTGCCAAGGTGGAACTATGATCTTCTAGCCTAAGTGGATCCTATAGTTAATCAACCTATGGGGGCACTTAGTTAAGGGATATGAAGATTGCTACTAAAAACCCGACATTTACTACTGGGGGAGCTTCCATCTCATGAACTTGCTTCTAGAAACCCAACCTCTACCAATGGGAGAACTTCCATCCAATCATCAATATCCACTCGATGCTAAGCATAAATCCCATGAAATAGTGATTTCTTAGCTGACTTCATTAATCATGGAAAGGTGCCCTTTGACAACCAAACCAAGCTAGTTCATTAAGATAGCTCTTACTCTTTGATTCAATTAGGTGAGAAAGCCTTTCAACCTAAGAATCCTTTCTATGTGAGAAAACATTTCACATCAGAGCTATGGATGAAAAGAAATATAAGAAGAAACGTACTAGTAGAAAATTAAGAAAAATAAGAAGAAAATTAAATAAATTGTATTCGGAATATAAACAACTCAATATCACAAAAACTGATAACGAAAAATTAGATCAATTAATAGATAATATATCTAAAATAGAATATAAATATATTCAATATTTAAAAATACAATGAATAACAAGAATAGCGAATATACACAAAAACTTACTGAAATAATTATAGCGAAAAGACAAGAATTAGCACATAGGCAAAATAGACTTAACAGTAATATAGTTGCAGGAATTTGTAAAAAATCTATAGTAGCACAAAGGAAAACTATTTTATATCTACAGATACAGATAGAAACTTTAGAATATATACTTCAACACAATCTATAAATGAATAAGGGAGAATATGCCATAGACGAAAAAATATATGAAAACTATGATGGATTAAAAATAAAGATAACATTTTCTAATCTTGGAAGAAGATACAAGAAAATAGGTGACAATATAAGTTTAATGTTAGAAAAAAGAAACGGTAAAACTAGAAGATAGTTTAACTGCTATGATAAGAATAACAAAAGAAAATGAAGAAATAGATAGAAAAACGGAAATTGAAAAAATAAAATAACAAGCTAAAAAGGAAGTACAACAATTAGAAGAAGTAAAAAATACTGAAATATTAGAACTAGAAAAAGAGCTGGCAATGTTAAAAGAAATGTATGAAATTAAACAAAAAGAAAAAGAACAAAAAACAAAGTTAGCAAATAAGATAATTAAATTTAAAGAAAAATTGCAATTAGAAGATGAATTAGAAGGAAAAGAAGAAAATAACCAAGATAATCTACCCGAAATAAGAACTGATGAAATAAATGAACAACATTCAGAAACAAGCGAAACATATACAGAACTTTTAGCAAACATAGATAATATAAAAAATTTAGAAGTAAATACGGAAGACGTAGACATGGATGAAAAACCTAGTACATCAGGAATAAAAGACCCAAAAAATTTAAAATATTATAATGCAAACTATGGACAATATGATAAAGAAAAAACTATATGGGATAAAAGATTAAGTAAAAAATGGACACCTAAACCAATAACTGAACAATATGATTGTTTAGATTTAGACTGTGTAGCAGATATAAATAAAACAATCCAATTATGGATGTGATATATATCAAAACAATTAATAGACAATAAAATAGGAATGACAGACACACCAGGATATGTAGAAAGGACACTTATAGGAACAGTAAAATTATGGCTACAAAATTTATCAGATGAAAATTTAAAAACTCTAAGAAGTAATAAAAATTCTAATGGTGAATTAGCTACTACAACTATGGAAATATTACATAAATACGAAATAGCTATAAGAAATGAATTTAGTAGTATGACAACAGAAGTAGAAGAACAAAATAGAGAAAAAATCATAAACCGGAATCTAATGACAAAATTAGCAATATGTAATATGTGTTATATAGATGAATATACATGTGCATTTAGAGAATATTATTATAAAGGAACATATAGCACAGAAGAAAGAAAGGAAATAAGAAAGTTATATTTTACAAAATTACCAGAACCTTTTAATTCAAAAGTAATAAAAAGTTGAAATAAAGCAGGATTAACAGATACCTTAGGAGCTAGAATAAAATTATTACAACGATGGTTTATAGAACTATGTGAAAAACATAAAGAAGAAATAAAAATGGAAAAAATACTAATAAAAAAGTTAGCATGTTGCAAAAATAAAACGGCACCCCAATTTGGTTATACGGACAAATACTATAAAAAGAGATATAACAAAAAATATAGATCGAAATATAAATATTAAAAACCAAGAAGAAGATACTATGTAAAAAACTACAAAACCAAAAGACCATATAGACTAAAAAGAAAACTAACGGAATGTACTTGTTATAATTGTGGAAAATTAGGACATATAGCTAGAGATTGCAAATTACCTAAAAATCCAAAGAAAAAACAAATATGAGAAATAATAATAGACGATGAAAAATATACGCAGATAGAGTACATAGATTATAAATTAGAAAGCACTGATAGTATATATGAATTATCGAAAAATGAAATAGAAAATAATTCAGTAACAGAATCAGATAATGATATAAATGACTGAAACAGACATACAAATAATAACTAAAGAAAATCATCAAGATGAAGAATCTTTAGAACAAAAAATAATATTTGATAATAGCATATTTGAACAAATAAAAGGAAAAGAATTAGACCTAAGCGTAGAAAAAATATTCGAAATACCAACAATAAGAAATTGATTTAAACGACAAAAAGAAGAGTATTATGTAGCAAGTCAAAGAGAATATATCATAGATTGCAAATACACCAAAGGAAAGGCTAAAATACCAATAATAAATAAACGAATAATAAATAAAGAAATACAATATATTAAGGCTAAAAATCCAATTAAATATGTACATTTAGGAGGTATAGAAATACTAATAAAAGCATATTTTAGAGAAGGGATAGATACACCCATAGAAATATACTTAGCAGATGATAGGATCATACAACCTATAGAGAAAAGTATAATAAATGTAGTAAAAGGCAACCTCATATACCAAAAATTTAAATTTATAATAAGTGCTAACTACTCAATAGCAATAAATGACAGGAACATAGATAAATCACTAATATTATATTGGAAAATGTCAGGAATAGAACTAGCCCNGCACATCAAAAAGAATAAACTATGAAATACCACAAATTTCATAAAAAATGAGTTCCTCAAGAAGAATAGATAAAACCCCACAAAAATCAATGGAAGAAGAAATAAAACCACATCATTACTACATAACGGGAATAATGAAACAACGAAAATATTTAATATTAATAAATACAGGACAAGAAGAAAACTATATTACAAGAGAATTAGTGACGGAAGATGAAATAATGACTACTGAACAATTATGCCCCGAACTACCAAACACATTAATGTATACCGAAGAAACTACAGAAAAGGAAATAATCATGGGAGGAGTACCAATAGTAATAAAATTTAAAATATATCAAGGAGATGAAAATATCACTTTAGGAATAAAATGGCTAGAACAAGTAAAACCATATAATCTAGAAGACAAACAGTTAATAATAAATTATGAAAATAAAAGAGTAATAATAAAAAGGACTTTAGTATGATAAAAATATGAAAATATATATACTTGCAACGATAATAATAGAGGGATATTACAACAGATATTATACACCAATGATAGATACGGGAGCATAAGCTAATATATGTAAATACAATTGTTTACTAGAAGATAAATGGGAAAAATTAAAAACACCGATAGTAGTAACAATATTTAATAATGAAGGAAACATGATCACATATAAGACAAAAAATATAAAAATACAAATATGGGATAATATATTAACTATAGAAGAAATATATAACTTTGAATTGACTACAAAAGATATACTATTAGGAATGCTATTTTTAGAAAAACTATACCCACATATGATAACAAAAACACACTGGTGGTTCACAACACTGTGTAAACAAAAAATAGGAGCAAAAAGAGTAAATAACAAAAAACGAAAAACAACAGAATGGATAAAAAGAAGTGAAAAAATTACACAAAAATTAGAAAATATAAAAGAAGAAGACCCTAAGATAGAATTAATTATATTCTCCATAGATAAAGTAAAAATAATCTAAGATAAGTTAGAATTATTATACAGTGAAGATCCTTTACAAGGATGGGAAAAACATAAAATAAAAATAAAAATTGAGCTAATTGATAATAATAGTATAATAACCCAAAAACCATTAAAATATAATTTTAATGATTTAATAGAATTTAAAATATATATATAAGTGAATTACTAGAAAAAGGGTACATACAAGAAAGCAATAGCAAGCATACAAGCCCAGCATTTATAGTAAATAAACATAGTGAACAAAAAAGAGGAAAAAGTAGAATGGTTATTAATTATAGAAATTTAAATGCAAAAACTAAAACATATAACTACCCAATACCAAATAAAATATTAAAAATAAGACAAATACAAGGATATAATTACTTTAGTAAATTTGACTGCAAATCAGGATTTTACCACTGAAAGTTAGAAGAGGAATCTAAAAAACTTACAACATTTACAGTACCACAAGGATTTTATGAATGAAATGTATTACCATTTGGATATAAAAATGCACCAAGTAGATACAACACTTTATGAATAACTATTTTAAACAACTAGAAAATTGTGTAGTATATATTGATGATATATTACTATATTCCAAAACACAAGATGAACATATAAGATTATTAGAAAAATTTATACATATTATAGAATATTCAGGCATAAGTCTAAGTAAAGAGAAAGCAGATATAATGAAAAAGCAGATAGAATTTTTAGGAATACAAATAGATAAAAATGGAATAAAAATGCAAGCACACATAGTATAAAAAATAATTAACTCAAATGAACAACTAGATACAAAAAAGAAATTACAATCATTTCTAGGACTAGTAAATCATGTAAGAGAATACATACCAAAATTAGCAGAGAACTTAAAACTATTACAACAAAAATTAAAGAAAGATGTAGAATACCAGTTTGATAAAAAAGACCAAACACAAATACAAAAAATAAAACTATTATGTAAGAACCTACCTAAACTATATTTTCCGGATGAAAACAAAAAATTTACTTATCTAGTAGAATCAGACGCCAGTGAAAAAAGTTATGGAGGAGTCTTAAAATATAGGTATGATGAAGAAAAAATAGAACATCATTGTAGATATTATTCAGGAACATTTACTAATAATGAAATAAGATGGAAAATAAATAGGAAAGAATTATATTTAGTATATAAATGTTTACTATCATTTGAACCATGTATTGTATATAACAAATTTATTATAAGGATCGATAATACACAAGTAAAATGGTGGCTAACAAGAAAAATTTAAGATTCGGTAACTACGAAAGAAATGAGAAGATTGGTATTAAATATATTAAATTTTACATTTACTATTGAAGTGATAAAAACTGACAAGAATGGTATTGCAAATTACTTATCAAGACAAAGGTACATAGATTGAAAAAGAAAATATTATAGAAGAAATACTCAAAGCTATGAACCTACTTTGCACAAAATTAGAAAATATTGACAAAGAGCTACAACAAATACGAAGTCAGCAGAATGACTATAAAAATGCGGAGCTAAGTCGATGGGAAGACTTTAGAAATCAAGACCTAAAAGGTGACGTTGGGAAACACCTTAAAACCCATAATGTTTGTTTAAATACAGCTGCAGGTATAAGCAAACAAGTTAGTGAAAAACAACATAAGAATACAAACTTGAACCAGCAATTTGAAAGACCATTTACTCCGAGAACACCTAAAAACACATTGTCTATGGAATCCCAAACCTCAACCTATGCAGATAGCCTACAAAATGAGAAAAGATTATATAACCATGTTACAAGAACCTATATTGAAAATATATACAAAATCCAAGCCTATTTAAATGGTAATCCTAGATCCACTACAACCAAAGAAGCAAATCAAGACTACCTAACCCAAAAATTACAAGGTTATAACAAGTTAATTGCACAACCAAAAACTAACGCCAATTTAGTAAGAACATGTTACAATTATGAACTATTAAATACCGCATATACATATGATGGAGAAGAGATAAGTGGAATACTAGAATTACACAAAGCATTCGTCACATATAAAAGAGTTACCAAAGGAAATTTATTTTATATAAAGTTTTATACAATACTAGTGGAGATATTATGCGAGAAGATAAAACCTTCAATTCAAGTTATTAAGATAGGATTAACCAAAGATATGATTATACCTGATGATATCGGACAACAAGAAGAAATACAAAAAACAGAGATACCAACTTTTTATGCCAATAAAAGAATAATTCGTATATCAACTATTATACAAGAATTAGCAAACAATTATTTAAACGGAAATGCTATATGGAGTTACTACTCTAGAGACCAGTTAATGATATATTCTAATTCAAGAGAACTAAGGAAAACAGATATGGATGAAGTCCAGTGATGAATTTTATCATTATTAAAACCAGAAGAAAGACCTAGACAAGAGCACTCAAGACAGGATTTATTTCGTCAGAACTATTTACCAGATATTGTAAGCTAATTGGACATAAATATCCTGACCATATATGTACAAAATGTAATGGAGAAGATAATGTGATTCCCGATGTCCAGCTGGAATGATCAAATAAGATAGAGACGAAAGAAGATAAGAAGAAGAAGACAAGAAGAAAAAGATAAGGCAAAAAATAGATATGGCCAAAAGCAAATAATATAAAAATGTACCATGTAAATATTATTAGTCTTATCGTGTCTTATTGTAAGAAGACAAGTGTAAAGTGGAGTGTGCATTATTGTGTAGTGTAAATTATGGTAGTGTTAAAAAGTCATATAGTATGGACAAATTAAAAGAATATGGGCACGTGTAAGTAGTAGGTATGGTAGGTGTAAGTAGCACATTATTGTGCATTATTGTAAAGTAATGCATTATTATGCATTACTGTAGAGATAAAATTTGAAAGTGCAGTAGATAGGATTTCCTTTCTATATAAAGGAATGTACATATAACATAAAAGGCAGACGAAAATAAACGAAGCACTTTCATAAACACTCTCTCAATATTTAATACTTAAGGTATTCATATTTAATAGATAATGGAACAAACTTCAGATATCATGGATAAGCAAGAGGCAAAGGTACATTGATCAATAAATATGCAGAACTAATTTTATATATTCCTGAATATCATATATATGATTGAATAAATTTATGTTAGTTATTATGTATTAGAATTATTTGAATCATGATTTCTAATTTATTAGCACACTGGAAACATGGAGAAAACTACTATACTATGCTATCCAAATGTTGAAACCGGTAGGCGAGGAAAGCTGTTTAGAGGAGTAAACAAAGTGGAGGCGCAGATAAGAAGGAAGTATCCACTAAAGTACGATGCTAGTAGTGACAAGAGAACATGATAAATAGATAATATAGTTCATAATAATCTAATATGAATTTAATAAATTATGAATATGATAGGAAGGAATAATTGAAAATAAAAACCTGCATGATAAAGAACATGACTACATACATGCATGATGAAATGATAAAGAACTATGAAACTTTAATCTTATATATACTTAAAGGTATAAAAATAATTGAATTAAGAAGAATAATATGGGAAAAAATATTTAATGATAACGAATCAGAGGATATATTAAACCAACAATGGTATGAAATAGATCTACATGATTTAGACCTCGAAAGAATAGAATGGTATGATTTAGAAATAAATTAAGATTAAAATGAACTACGAATATTTACAATATTGGACAGAATCTATGGAAGAAATAAAACTATTAGAAGAATTAATAGAAGAAAATTTATATATATATATCTAAGAACCCAAGATATGTTATATCTAAAATATATCATAAATAATATTAAAGAGATATCAAGATTAAGACACTTAGCAAAAGAATATTATAATAAAATATTTAGCCAAACATAAAATGAATTCCTCACCTACAAAAAATGGTACACTTACCACACTACCTACCACACTACCAAAAATATGAATTCCTCAACTACCAATTCCGCACCTCCGAAAAATTACTTAGAAAACATGAGTTAGATATGGATTTAATCATAAATACACGTAAAGCTTGCAAAAATGCTTAGTTTCATAAAACTATTCCTTGAAGATCAAAATCCCACATAATATGATTCATAACTTGAAAACATGGAGATTACATGAGTTCATGGAGAAATCATCATAAAATCATCATGTTTCATCAGCTCATGCATAAGAGTTCATAATCCAATCATTAATCAATAATGCAATGAACCCATGATAATTAAAGAAAACCCTAACTCAATTGGGGAATTCTACCTTTAGAAATAAAGAAATTTAGGAACTCCGTGAATGGAAGGAATCCATTGATGAAAAGTACCATACCTTGAATCCAAAATCTAGTTTTCAATGGAGGAATTTAGACCTTGACTTGAAACACTAGGTTGAATCTTCTTATTCAAGTTTCTAAAGAGAGAAATATTTGGAGAGGAGATCTGATTTTCTTTTGTGCATTTGGAAGAATGCAGTGAACTAGTTAGTTTAGGGGTTGAAAATTCTCATATAGGGGTCTTAGTGAAGGTTAAAACGACGTAGTGTAGGAACTAATTAATTAGGAAAAGACCCAACTACCCCAGAACTTAACTGACAGCTGACTACCAACAGACCCAGTCGACGAACCGTGGTCGAACCCACGGTCCGTCCTGGTGGACCGTGGTTGGTCAGCAGAAACCTGATATTTGGCCATCGAACCACGAACCCGGAACACGGACCATGGTCTGACCTACGGTCCATAGATCTAGCCGTGGTCCTGGACCTCAAGTCACTTGGAAGGTTGGCCAACCAACGGACCCTCTTACGGTCCATGGTTTAGCGAACGAACCGTGGTTGGCCTCTATGGCTGGCACCTGCAACTTTCCAAAATTTTGTTCATTTACCTTTTTCAGATACGGGGTGTTACAATATCTCCCCCTTGGGATTATTCGTCCTTGAATGAAATTCAAATTGGTTCAAAAGAGTAGGAGAGAAACTAACAATCCAACATGCAATGCAATGCATACAACCAAAGAGGAATTATCGACTTCAAGCTAGGACATTCTTAAACCATCATAAGAGGGGTGAATCTAGCACTATCAGCCCATTATGCATGCAATGCACACAAACAAGGAGGAAACATCAAATCCAAGCTAATCATACTCAAATGCATCATAAGGAGGTAGGAACTACATCTACCAACACAATATGCATGAATTTTTAAAATTGCTCATGTTCAAGGAGGAACCACTTTTTCCAAGCTAAAAGCATGCTCAACACAATCTCATTGAGCTCATATGCAATTCAATCTCAAAGAGCATAGCTAAAGCATGTTCATCAATTTATCTTATGAATTCTATAAGCACCCCATACTCAATGCACAACAACATGTGGTAAATCAATCATATTAACTCATTTTCTTTCAAAACACAAGTTTTCTTGAACATGCATCACATAAGGAAATCACGAAAACATATAAAAACACATGATTCCCAAAACAAGGACAAACCAAGAGGAACTCATAACCTCAAGCTAGAATAGGAGTAGAAGGAAAGAGATAAGGATATCGGGACATCATATCGGCCTCGAACTCCCAAGTAGCACCCTCAACTAACTAATTTCTCCATAACACTTTCACGAAATCTATTTCCTTGTTTCTCAACTTCTTGACTTGTCGATCAAAAATCTCTACCGGAACATCCTCCTAAGAAAGACTTTCATCAACTCCCAACCCTTCTAAGGAAAGTATGGATGTCAGATCTCCAACAAACTTCTTAAGCATAGAGACATGGAAAATGGGATACACTGTCACCAACTCATTCGGGAAGTCTAACTCATAAGCAACCTTACCAACACGTCTCAAAACCTGATATGGGGCTACATATCGGGGACTAAGCTTCCCCTTCTTACCAAACCTTATTACACCCTTCATGGATGAGATTTTCAAGTAAACCCAATCGTTAACATCAAACTCTAGATCCTTTCTTCTCTTATCGGCATACAACTTTTGTCTACTTTGAGCCGTTTTCAACTTTTCCTTTATAAGCTAAACTTTCTCCATGGACTATTGTACCAATTCGAGACTTCTTAGGGCAACTTCACCCACCTCAAACCATCCTATATGAGACCTACACCTCCTACAATAGAATGCCTCAAATGGAGCGATATCGATACTTGAGTGATAGCTGTTTCTTGTACGCAAACTCAATCAATGGCAAATGGTCATCCCAATTACCCTTAAAAGCGATCAGACAAGCCCTTAACATATCATCCAAAGTTTTAATTGTACGCTCCGTTTACCCATCAGTTTTGGGATGAAAAGTCGTGCTAAGCTTAACCTTAGTACCAAGACTTCTTTGGAATAATTTCCAAAACTAAGACGTGAATTGGGTACCACGATTGGAAATAATGGACAAAGGCACTCCAAGCAACCTTACCATTTCTCTCATATACAACTTTGCATAGTCCTCCGCCTTATAAGAAACCTTGACTGGAAGGAAATATGCTAATTTTTTCATCCGATCTACTATCACCCAAATAGAATCATGTTGTCACCGCGTGCGAGGCAAAAAAACTATAAAGTCCATATTCAAGTCTTTCCACTTCCAAGTAGGAATGCTAATGTCTTGGACCAAACCTCCCGGTTTCTGATGCTCAACTTTCACTTGTTGGCGATTCGGACACTTAACCACAAATCCCGCAATATCTTTCTTTTTCCCATTCCACCAATAGACCTCCCGTAAATCATGGTACATGTTGGTGGCTCCTGGGTGAATGGAATACTGTGAACCATGGGCTTCTACTAAAATCTGTTCCCTCAAGTCATCCACATTTGGAACACATAAACGACCTTGGTATCAAAGTACCCCATCTCACCCTTGGGAGAAAGCCTCAATGGATTTATTAAGCACCGCCTCTTTCAATTCTACCAAAATTGGATCAAGACATTGCTTGGCTTTCACATTAGCCACAAAAGACGATTCAGAACCATTGTGAACCATAACACCACCATTGGTGGAGTCTACTAGTTGAACACCTAGTCGGGCCACTCTATGAATGTCTCAAACCAACTCTTTCTTTTCTTCTTCAATATGAGCAACACTACCAATAAATAACCGACTAAGAGCATCCGCTAACACATTATCTTTACCGGGGTGATAAAGAATACTCATGTCATAATTCTTCAATAACTCAAGTCACCTTCGTTGGCGAAAATTTAGATCTTTCTAATTAAATACATATTGCAAACTCTTTTGATCGGTAAACACATCTACATGTACTCCATACAAATACTGTCTCCAAATCTTTAAGGCAAAAACGATCAACACTAACTCGAAGGCGTGAGTAGGAAAATTCTTTTTATGTATTTTAAGTTGACTTGAGGAATAGGCAATAACTTTCCCATTTTGCATAAGCACACACCCTAGCCCAATTCTCGAGGCATCATAATAAACCACAAAACCATCCGTCCCATCCTATAAGGTCAACACCGAAGTGAAAGTAAGTCTATCCTTCAACTCTTGAAAACTCTTTCCAGACGCTTCAGACCATACATACTTACCCTTTAGTTAAAGCGGTCAAATGAGTGGCAATTTAAGAAAAACCCTTAATAAACCTTCTATAGTAGCCGGCTAAACCCAAAAAAATTATACTATCAAAAGGAGTTAAATGTCTAGGCCAACTCTTGACCGCATTCGTCTTCTTAGGATCCACCTCAATACCCTTACTCGAAACAATATGGCCAAGGAAAGATATAGACCTTAACCAAAATTCACATTTACTAAACTTTGCAAAAAGATGTTGGTCCTTAAGAACTTGCAACAAGATTCTCAAATGATCAATGTGCTTGTCCTCACTCCTTGAGTAGGTAAAAATATCATCAATGAACACAATCACTAACATGTAAAGGTATTATCCAAACACCCTATTCATTAAATCCATAAGCCATCAGAGCATTAGTCAAGCCAAACGACATTACCAAAAATTCATAAAGACTATACCGAGTTCAAAAAGCTATCTTCGGAATGTCCTCATCTTTTACACTCAATTGGTGATAACCCGACCAAAGGTCAATCTACCTTGCTCCTTGAAGTTGGCCAAATAAATCATCCATCATTGGAAGAGGATACTTATTCTTAATGGTTATCTTGTTCAACAGATGATAAATACACATATGTAGACAACCATCTTTCTTCTCAACAAACAAAACAGGAGCACTCCATGGAGAGATACTTGGTTAGATGAAACCCTTATCCAACAAATCCATCAATTGTTCCTTCAACTCCTTAAGTTCTGCTGGAGCCATGCGATAAGGATGAATAGAGATAGGTTGCGTATCTGGAAAAGTTCAATACCGAAGTCCATTTCCCACTCGGGAGGAATACCAGGAAGATCATTAGGGAACACTTCCGGAAACTAATTAACAACGGGGATCGACTCAAGAGAAGGGGTTTCAGAATCTACATCCCTCACCCTAACTAGATGGTAAAAGCAACCCTTAGTAATCATCTTTGTAGCTTTAAGATAAGAAACAAACTGACCCTTAGGCATAGAATCCCCCCCCCCTTCTACTCTAGGATAGGCTCATTCGGGAACTAAAACTTGACACAAGTTCTACAGTCAATAGAAGCATAACATTGGTGAAGCCAATCCATAACCAAGATAACATCAAAATCTAACATATCAAGCTCTACCAAGTTAACAAGAATAACTCTATGGGACAAGGAAATGAGACACTTTCTATAGACCCTCTTAGCCACAATAGAATCACCTACAGGAGTAGTAACAAAAAAAGGTTCTAGCAACACATCTGGAAGAACATCAAACCTCATAGCCATATATGGCATCACAAAAGACAAGGTAGCACCAGGATCATGTAAAGCATAGACATCAAGTTGGAAAACATTCAACATACCGGTAACAACATTTGGAGAACTCTCATGTTCACCATGAGTCTGAAGTACATTGAATCGGTTTTGCTTAGGAGAATTGGAATCCGCACCACTAATACTAGCTTGCTTGCCCTCTCTTCCTTTAGCCGCAAGCATTGGGTTATCCCTCATTTTGTGAGCACTCTTACCACAACCAAAGAAACCATCCGTGACGGCTAGGCATTTACCCTCGTGCTTCCTTCCATACATAGTATAATTAGACCGAGGCAATGAATATCCACTACCATTACCTCTTCGAGGTTTAGGGTTAGACACCCTATCTTGGTTTAACTTAGAAGGAGCATTGGAGGAACCTTGACTGGAAAACCTTTGTCAGAATCCAGGATGACCTTGTCCATCAGACCTCAATTAGAGAAATTTCCATCTCCGGTCTTAGCCCTTTTTACCTCTCTAGACTTTTCCTTGAGTTTCTCCTCCTCAATTTATTGTGCATGCACCATGAGACGAGAGATTTCCATGTCATTAATAATCATGGTGGTTCAACACTCTTTAACCACCATTTCAGACACATCTGAAACAAACTATCTTAGCCCTAGAATTGACAACCATAGTTGGAGCATAATTGGGCAATTGAGTGAAATTTAGAGCATATTACCTCACACTCATACTTCCTTGGTGAAGGTTAATGAACTCAAGCACATTGGCTTCCCTCATCTCAATAGAAAAGAACCTATCAAGAAAAACGGCCTTAAACTTCTTCCAATCAAGAAGACCTGCATCTTTCGGTCTCCCTTCCTTCCATTGGTTATAACATATTTGAGCCTTACCCTTTAGTTGATAAGTGGCCAACTCCGTCTTTCCCATCGCGTGACTCCCATGATCATCAACACCTTATAGACCTCATCAATAAAACTCTTGGGGATCTTTCGCAACCTTAGAACAATGAAACTCCAGAGGATTCATCCCAGTGAAGTCCCTCACTCTTGAAGTCGCCATACATACATTTGGGTTCATGGGAAACACTACCTCCCTATTGGCTTGGTCCATCATCAAATGAGCCAACACTTGAAAAGCAACCCTAAATTTTGCATTCGACACTTGCTTAGCCAAATGATCAACCAAAACTTGAGGAGCTTCTTGTTCCGCATTCTCCCTCACATTCCGTCTAGTATAGGCTCTTCCCGAAGCCATATCCTGAAGAACATATGATAAGGATTAGGAGAGAGACTTTATAGATTTAAGTTCTATCGCATGACTTAAGAGTAATGAAAGAAGTGGAGTTTTTTAATCATCTTGTAGCCTCTCATTCATAAATATGGGATGCTTCACACTCATGTAACATGGAGCATAGAACCCTAAAGGACGCTTAACATAACCAAGTTTGTCACGACCCAGGGGTACCCTCTAGATGTAACATGGCGTATAGAACCTCGAAGGACTCGATACAAGCCAATTAACTCTCATAACATAAGAAATAGAACAATAAAAGTAAAATAATAGTCCAAGTCCAAAACATTTTATAAAAGCAAAGCGGTTGTCTAATACACTGTCTCATCATAGCCATCTAATACAGTAGAATGAAATTGGGCCTAGCCCATACATCATATATCAAAAAGAGGAATACAAGAAGAAACTAAACAATCAAAAGTCCGTTCTCAAATCATGAGGACTCACTAAAAGCTCGCAATATCTCAAAGCAACCTCTAGCCACGAAGCTGATAACCCTTGATGTGAGACCAAAATTATATTTTCATATCATTATTTGCCTCACACTTAATACCTATATTTTTCCTTTTTGAGCATGAATTTTATGAATTGCGCTAAATTGTCTATTTTATTTGTAGGAATAAATTGGGTTAAAGTTCAAGGAGTTTAGAGCTAAAATGAATTAATATGGAAGATTATGGAAGAAAATCAAGCAGGCAACTGAATGGATTAAATTAAATATAATAATATATAAAACTTATATGTGTCAAAAGTGCACACTGTGAATTGGCAAATTTAAGATTGAACTATTATGCCACATGGCAACCATCAAGGCACCGACATCGATTGTGCAGCAGTGAAACTTTCTAGCATAAGCACGCGTACAACTAGGAAACTAATTCGTTTTGGTTTTGGTTTCCCAATTTGTTTTGGACCCAGTTATTTTATTTAGGATTTTTTAAATGTAGAAATAGTTCATACAAAATAATTATTTGGGGGAGATTAATTTGAGGGAATTGAGTATAAAGTCATCAATACTTTTTATTGTTCTTTCTTCATTCTTTTCTTAGAGATTAGTAACTAAACGCCCTTGTTATGGGGTTGTAGGTATGGAATGAATGTTGATTATTGAAGGCTTTTGAATTAATTTTTGGTTATTATTATGAGGTACTTTTATATTCTTTTTTTAGTATTTCATGCTTGATCACCATAGAAATAAATCTATTGTCTATTTTTAAAATCGGGAGAGAAGAGGGTAGATAGACCAAAGAATATAGAAAGCTCGATCATCCATTACGTTTATGTGTGTTCAGGAGTGACGCTTGGACTAACAACTTCTTGGCTACGAAACAAGATGAAATATAAATGCTCGCTAGTTAGGCGTGCTATCCCCGCTCAACGATGTAGTTAGTTAGCTATCTGGAGTAGGTGACTACAGGTCGAAAGACCTGAATCATACAATTAACCTTTTAAATTAGTAACTTGATAATCGAAATTAGTTCATTACCTGAGATACGAGACATGATGTCTAACGCATGCTGTAACCCTATAATTTTCCAAATTACTATAAGTAATTTTATTATTATATTCCTGCATTCTTTTCTTTTAGAACTCTTAAATAAATAATTTGACTAGTATAATTTATTAAGTAGTTAATTGACAAGTCATTTGGGTTGGACAATAAGGTTCTTTTTAGAGCCACTATATTACTTGCGCGATCGCGTACACCTGCGTGTGCAATTGGGAGAAACAAGTTTTTTTAAATTAGTATGTTTTTTCTGAACAATTAATTATTATTATTATTTTTAAAATAATTTGGTAGTCTTTTTGATATGGATGATTGGGATAAATCGTGGTTGGGTGATGAGAATCCTTATATAAATCCTTCTAATTTTTGTAGTAGACACCACTTGGATATCTAGTGTCCTATATGTCATATATGTGGTCATTAATATAGTCATTATAATGGTTTTCCTAAATCTTATTCCCTTCCCCCAAACCCCTATTACTATTCTTCTGTTATTTGTGATGTTGGTAGGGGCAATTAAGTGGAGAATGCAAAAAGAGAGGCGCATGATGAGTCCACAATTTGGACTCATTTCGTGCTTTATTTGGATAAATTTAGTGTCCTCAAATGCTTATTTTGTGCTAATAACTTATGTAAAATCATTATTTTCTAAGTATTTGGATTGAGAACAAAGCATGGACACTAATGGGAAAAAAGGACCAAGGCAGCTGAAAGACGAAGAAAAGAAGGCATGTTGATTGTCTAATCCATTGGGTGAGTCATCGAGTGGCGATTACCTCGCCTGAAGTTCCAGTGTGCCAAGCCCTGAAGGAGAAAATCAAGTCAGTGAGGGAAAGGAGTAGTCGATAAGTCGCCGAATGGTTCTGTGATGCATTGTTGGATCGCCAAAAATTGTAGAACTTGAAGATGCTGAAGAGCAAAGTAAAAAGGCGATGAAATTGACCAAAGGACGGATCGTCGAGTAGATCGGCGATCCCGACTTACTGCGCTGAATGGCCCTTCACAACATATTTTTGGCGACTATAATTACATATTTAAATTCTTAGTTTAGTATCAATTTTCATAATATTGAATTTTTTGAATTAGAACTCTGAGTTTGGATACAAACTTTTTCTTAGCTTTGAAGAATTCAAGTTTTCCATTTTTGAGAAATTGGAAGTGGGTTTCTGATATTCTTTAATTTGGACCTTTGTAAAGACGAAATTAATCTTACCCACCTAATGGAAACACAATTCGGTAACGATTTCTATCTTTTTATGATCTCTAGCTAAAACCCTAATTCTTGGAGTGTGATTATGTTATTATGGGTTGATTTAGCTTATGGGTATTGTTAATTGATAGTTTAAATGTTGTTTAAAAGTTATTTCAATCAGTAATTGTGGTTTAATTTAAAGGGTTGTAGTTGCAAATACAAATCTACCTTCATTTTTTTGGCTTGCTCGTAAAATAGGTTTTAAAACCAAGATTACTGAAATGATGGTCTATGGGTATTGGGTTGTCATGGGTTCAGCTCGAGAGAATGAATCCTAAACCCTTTACCACACATTCAGCTCGAGAGAGTGAATGGACTAAAGCGTACATTGTTCTTAGTTGTTGCTTGTTGGTGTTCGAGAGAAACCAACTTCATTTGGGGTAAATTGTTCTAGAGAAAGTTTATCCCCACTAAAATCTAACGTATTCACTGTTTTACTGCTATTTACTATTAGTTGCAATCACCCATTTGTCTACTTTAGCCTATAATCTAATCACATCCCAAAAACCCGTCTCATTAATTATAAATTCAAGTCCACAATTTGAACTCATTTAGGGCTTCATTTGGATAGATTTAGTGTTCTCAAATGCTTATTTTGTACCAATAACTAATGTAAAATCCTTGTTTTCCAGGTATTTGGATTGAGGAACAAAGCATGGACACTAATGGGCAAAAAAGAACAAGGCAGCTGAAAGAACGATGAAAAGAAGTCATGTTGATCGCTTAATCCATTGGGTGAGTCACTGAGTGGATATTACCTCGCCTAAAGTTCCAGTGTGCCAAGCCCTGAAGGAGAAAATCAAGTCGACAAGGGAAAGGAGTAGTTGGCGAGTTGCCGAACGGTTCCGTGATGCAGTGTTGGATTGTCCAAAATTGCAAAACTTGAGGATGCTGATGGCCAACGCAAAAAGGCGATGGAATTGGCCAAAGGTCGGATCACCGAGTTGATCGACCATTCCGACTAACTATGCCGAATGGCCCTTTGTAGCATATTTTTGGAGACTATAAATACATTTTTGAATTCTTAGTTTAGTATTAGTTTTCATAATATAGAATTTTTTGAGTTAGAACTCTGAGTCTGGAGACAAACTTTTCCTTAGCTTTGAAGAATTGAAGTTTTCTATTTTTGAGAAATTGGAAGTGGGTCTTTGAGATTCTTCAATTTGGAACTTTGTAAAGATGTATTTAATCTTACCTAGTAGATGCAAACACAATTTGGTAACGATTTCTATCTTTTTATGATGTCTAGCTAAAACCTCAATTCTTGGGGTGTGATTATGGGTTAATTTAGCTTATGGGTATTGTTAATTGATAGTTTAAATGTTGTTTAAAAGTGATTTCAATTAGTAATTGTGGTTTAATTTAAAGTGTTGTAGTTGCAAATGGAACTCTACCTTCATGTTTTTTGCATGCTTGAGAGAGAGGTTTTAAAACCAAGATTACTGAATTGATGGTCTGTGGGTATTGGGTTATCATGGGATCAGCTCGAGAGAGTGAATCCTAAACCCTTTTCCACACATTCAGCTCCAGAGAGTGAATGGACTAAATCGTAGGATGTTCTTAATTGCTGGTTGTTGGTGTTCGAGAGAAACCAATTTGATTCAAGGTAAATTGTTCCAGAGAAAGTTTATCCTCACTAAAGTCTAGCTTATTCACTGATTTACAGGTATTTACTATTAGTTGCAATCACCCATTTGTCAACCTTAGCCTATAATCTAATCACATCCCAAGAACCCGTCTCTTTACTTGTTGATTCGTGTTATTTGCTGTTGTTGTAGCTGATAATTACAACCAATACCCACTTTTCTTGACACTTGTGTCAACCCCTAATTTGAATTATGTTTTAATTAGTAAATATCTACTCCTATGGTTGATTTGAACTTATTTGTACTTCGCTTTTGAGTCCCTAACACGTACCACTTCTTGTGGGATTCGACCCCAACTTATTTAGTTAGGTTATATTACTAACTAACGATCGTTGACGCTTAGTATTGGTTGAAGTGTCTTTGAAACATTATTAATCAAAATGGCACCGCTGCCGGAGAGTGGTGTTGGTTTAGAATTTTTAGTTAAGTTGAATTTTGTTCATGTTAGTCATAGTTGAACTTAATTAATTTTAGTTTTGGTTTGCTTGTTTGTGTTTTGAAACAGGAAGTATGAGTGTGAACGGTGGCAATGGTAGCCAAGTAGGCTACCAAGATGACATCGGAAACCTCAACGATGTCAACAAGCACAAACACTAATGACCCCCATCTACTGGGTGGATTTGGTGCCATTCCCTTGCCTCCTTAAGAAGGGAACGTTGTGGTCCATATTACAAGTACTATGTTGCAGCTCTTGCAATTGAAGGGGCTATTCGGTGGTTTGTCTCATGAGGATCCTGACGAGTCCACAAATTGGACTCATTTAGGGCTTTATTTTAATAGAAACAGTGTCATTAAATGCTTATTTTATCTTAATATCTGATGAAAACTCTTAAGATTCAGGTATTTAAAGTTTTAGTGGAAGCATGGATACTTAGGCATAAAAAGGAACAAAAAGGCTGAAAAGAACGAAGAAACTAAAGCCTGAGCATCGCCAAGCACACTAGGCGTATCACCGAAGGAACGTACTTAGCCATCTGTTCCATTACGCGAAGCCCTGAAGTAAGTGGATCAAAAAGGCGACGAAATGAGTAGTCGGATCATCGCCGATCAGTTCCGTGAAGCAATGCTATACCACCCAATGGTCCAGGACGCAAAGATGTTGTAGGCAAGAACATAAGGCGATGAACCAGATGATGGGGGAATTGCCGAGTCGATCGCCGATTCCCACTTACCTCGCCGAACGATCCATCGCAGCACTATTTTATGAAACTATAAATACTAACTCTCTATTAGTTTTAAAGGGATCCGAACATAATTATAATTTTTAGACATTAAACTTAGCTTTTACATTTTTTCTTTCAAGTTTGGAGAGCGATTTTGGAAGACTTGAAGAAAGGAGTTCATCTTCCCCAAATTGGAAGTGGGTCTTCTTTATTCTTCTTCCGTTGCTTAAATCAAGGTTTAATTTCTTAGACCCATTTGATTTCGTTATCATTTTAGGTATAATTGCTTCTTTCTTGATGTGTGGCTAAAAACCCCCATTCTTAGTGTGTGATTTAGCCAATATGAGTTAAGATTATTGTTGGGGTTTGCTTGCTGATAGGTTAGATGTATTTTAATAGTGATTTCACCTAGTGTTTGTGGTTTAATTTAATGGGTTTGTAGTTGCAAAATACAAAACCACGCATCTGTTTTCGGCTTGCTCGAGAGAGAGGTCGTGAAACCAAGACCGCTAGACTAATGGCCTAAGGAGTGGGTCGACATGAGGTTCAGCCCGAGAGGGTGAGCCCTAGTCTGATATCTTAACACTCAGCTCGAGAGAGTGAGTGGGGTAAGGCGTAGGCTCCCCTTCATGCGACAAATGGGTGTCCGAGAGGAACCCAGTTGAAACGGGGTAAGTTGCTCGAGAGAGAACTTATTTCCATCTAAAGCTTAGCCTAGTCACTATTATCTTGCTAATTTCCTATCGAAAGCATGTACCCAACGATTTATATAACTTGTATTGTGGTCACACCCCAAGAATTTCTCCCGATACTTGATTTTCTTGTTATTTTCGTTATTTTTACTATAGTTGTGAAAAACCCCATCGTTAATTGACACTCTTGTGTCACCCATTGATTTACTTCGTTTTTATTCGTAAATTTCTTTGACTACAACTAATTAGAATAAAATTCTAATTATCTACTAGTTTCACTACCACTCTCTTGGGACACGACCCCAACCCATGGTTGGGTTACTATATTAGCGATGATCGTAGACACTCAAACCGTAGGTAGTGTCGTTGGTCAAGATAAGCATCAAAATGGCGCCACTGCCAGGGAGTGGGTCACGCGAAGATGTAGTTAACTAGAGCTCTTTGTTCTCTTTAGTGTAGTTTTTACTAATTTCACTTTTAGTTTTGTTTTTCTTTTGTGTTGTTTGTGTATGCAGGTCCTCTGAGCATGATAGAGGGAGTGGGTGGCAAGTCAGCTGAGGAAGATCAAGAAGTCGAGGGTGACTTCAAGCTAACTACGCTGGTATCTCAACTCAATGACTTGACCACCAAAATATCTAAGGTGGAAAACTAGTGCAAACGCCAAGGCAGGTATATACCTCCACATGCACGGAACAAGCCTAGAGAAGATGAGAAAAGTTGTGTTGAGGACACACTTCAAATCATTCTCCAAAAGATCACTCCTGATGTTTGCAATGCCTCAGCTACATCCAAATGATATACTGGGGCTACCTTGTGACATTAGGTCTAGCTCTAATAACAGAGAGTGAGGCACGACCTACGTCGAGCCACGACATTAAATAAGGCACTTCTTGGGAGGCAACCCAAGGTTTTAAATGCTAGGATTTTACTTTTATAAATAATGGTGTGTTAATGTTGCTTGGCGCATCGCCAACTAGTTTGGCAATCTCGATACAGACCACCGATCTCACCTCCTAGAATATGTATGATTTTGTAGAAAAGGCAGGACAAAAGACCACTCGGCATATCGTCGAGTGGTTCGGCGAGTGCGACTAACGTCGCTGAATGGACAAGTACCGAGAGGTTATATAAATACCAAAGGTCAAATTTTTGAATCTCTCACTTTCCCTCATTTAAAACTCCCCAAACTCACACCAAAGATATTTTTCTTAGATTTTTATCGTAAATTAGTATTTTAGTTGGTCATTAGTGCTTGGGGTTGGATTTCTTTGCTGCCTAGTGTTACAAAAGGCTATTTAATTGGCATCGAAGGTTAGTCTTTGAAACCCCAAATTGAGTTTTGCTAATTTTTCTCTTATTTGGTAGTATAGTATAAAGATGACGTGTGTTGGGCCTCTTTGATAGAAATAGGTTGTTGTGATGCTATTGTTAATTCGACAATTTTGCCTATAATTGCTTTAATAGTCGAATGCCTTAGTTTTTGTGCTTTGATTTGAATGAACGTGAAATGGGTGTGGCATATTATTTGTTAGGTTGATTGGGTGAAGTCTAAGTAGCCCACATTTGCGCTAAATAAAAAAAATTACTCTATGAAGGAATGAGTGACAACATTCTTAAAGGTAATCGTAGTTAAATTGCGAAATTTGGCAAAACCGGAAGAAGTATGAGTATTCCGAGGTGATGGGAAGTATGGGTCTTAGGTGAATTTCCTATTTGCATGCTTTGATTTTGCTTTTGAAGATCATAAGGTCGGTTTCGAGAGTTGGGTTGAAAAATGGGCACGTTGAGTCAATTAGCGAGCTGGGTCGAGCTTCCCGAACGATTCGGCGGTTCGCCTACTGGTTATAGACCGCCCTTAACTCATATCCTTAGTGTTGTAAGCTCTGTAACTTTCGGCAGACACATTCGTGATCGCCAAAAGTAGTCGGCGACTCGCCAATAGGACTTTGGATCGCCCTTTGCATTCGCCTTTTTCCCTCTTTCGCTATATCCTTCGGCGAACAACTTTTTCATCGCCGAGTAGACTTTTCCATCTCCAATTTTCCTAGATTGCAAGCTAATCCACTCAGCGAGCTCGACCTAGATCGCCAAATAAGTTTGGTGAATCGCCGAGTGGAACGGCGAACCTGTCTGCAACAATTTTCTGTGTTTGAATTTGATTATTCCTTTGAATAATCAATTTTTTTATAGATATGGCACGAACCAACCTGAACACGCAACCCCATAAATTGGCAACACAAGGCATACGTATAAATGAAGGAGGATCAAACCCTCCAAAGAGAAGATGAGATGAACTCCCGCAAGAAAATGCAAACAAATGAAACATGTAGCTAAGAAAGAAGTTGCTATCGACGCCCAAGTTGAGCAGTTCGAGCCTGTAGATGATCAATCACTGATCCAAAGACAAAATAGGCTCAGAAACATGCCTCAAACCTCAGCCAATAGGGTCTCAGCAGATGTTGCCACTCCTACCAGGGACACACCAGCTGCAGCCTTTCCTGAACCAGCACCAGAGCCAGCACAGGCACCCCAAGTTCCCCCCACACCTATCATCGTGCCTCAACCTCGAATGATGAATATATTGAAGGGTGATGGGGTCCGAACAATCATAGAAGAAAAGCTATTTTCGGTGGAGGGGTTGGAAAGATATCCTAATGTTATGGCTACACTTCTCTTCCACAAGTTTGAGTAGTTCACTAGACCCCGAGGCCCATACATTCCCTCTTGGGTCAGGGTGTTCTACACAGCCTATGGAGCACTGGTGCCTAAGAATAAGAAACAGGCGAGTAAGTTCAGACCACTGAGGTTAGTTACAGTCAGAGGCACGGAAGTAGAGTGCCACAGTGAGCATATCAATGTTGTGATGAGAAGCCCACTGCACTTTGTACGTCCCTATGAGGGATGGCCCCTGCTGTATCATTAGACGATCTGAAGGGGTGGTTGGCTCCTATGATTTCTGAGGATACCGACAGATGGATTGGGGTTGGTGCTCCTATTGAGAAGAGGGATCTGACCTTCCTCCTCTTCCCAGGACCTAGGTGCTTCTTCTTCCGGCCAACCGATCAGATTCACTCAAGGTATGATCCTGAAGATGGGGCGTTTGGCCCAATCAGCTGAGGCACAGGCATCCAGACTGGAGAAGTAAGTCCCAGGGATGATCGAGAGAGCTATAGCTGCAACACTTGCCCCCATCCAGACCTCTGTCGATGCTTTGACTTTGAGGGTTAAAGCTTGTGAGCGGAGACAGATAGGTCATCTGAGGAACGGACTTTGCAAGCCGATGTTGCAGATCTGCGGTGGGAGGTAGACTATCTGAAGTTTGTTGACTTCAATGACTTGATGAGAACCGCTAGGATCGGGATGCACCTGGAGATACAGAGACTGACGAAAAGTTAGTGACAACACAAGAAAGGGAGACGAGAGATCGCCAGGAGGAGCAGAGCATCTTTGGAAATCTGCTAGATCTGGTAGGAATAATGGTGCAGTCGACGACCCAGACATCGCCTGCTGAGATGTCCACAGCTGCCCCCACAGAACCTGGCACTGCTGCTCATGTTGAGACTACTACGGGCACTGATGCCTAATTACAGACTGCAACTCAGATTTCTGATGCCCCAACAGAGGGAGAGGCATATACAAGATTTTTCTTTACTCTGAATTTACTTTTGGATACTTTTAGTTGCATTTGAGGACAAACGCTTTTATTTGTGGTGGGGTAAGGCCCACCTTGTTTGCTTGATTATGGTTATTTGTGTTTTCTGTGTACATTTGGGTTGTCTGTTTTATGCTGCGTTTTTAAAACTACTTTGCGATTGTTTGAGCTTATTGCTCCTTTTGGTTTAATTGCAAAATAATTTTGACCCATCCAAAAAATTTTCATTTTTGAAAAGTTTTGCCACCTCTTGTGTTGAAAGTGGTTGTTCTTGTACAAATTCAAGTATTGATTTCGATCAATACGGATGACTTGAATAGTTTTCTCAATTGAACAAACATGAATGTGCGACTACGACGAGACCAAATAAAGTTGCATAGACAGTATGTGAACTCTTTGCATCTCGTTGTGATTAGCCATTTATCGAATTGATTATCTGGTAATGACCCTTGCACACTAGAAAAAGTGGGTAGTATTGTTTGACTTAAGTGTCGATGCCTTGTGTGATGAGCCTACTTTGAACCATGCATGAATAAACCTAGAATTTTCCCCGTTAGTATAATTGATTTAGTAAGGTGTGCTCTTGAGATGATCTTAGGCAACTTTTGAAGAGTGTGAGCCAATTTGACATATACCTATTTTGTGGCCTACCCGTGAGCGTGTGAAACTCTCTTGAACACCCTTTGAGCCTTACCTTTCTTTCGAAGAACCTTGATGAACCCTAGACCTTACTTGATCCACCACCTATAATCCTCTTAATTTGTGGTTTCGCGAATAGCCAACTTAGGCCAAAAGTCTAAGTTGTGGGTGTGGTGAAAAGGAAAAGGAAAAGTCAAGAAGTGCAAGAAAGTCTCCTAAACCTATTGTATTGCAAAACAAAATGGAAACCCTCGATATAAAAAAATAGAAAAAGAAAGAGAAAATAAAAGAAATAAAAAGAAAGTTGTGGAATAAAAGTGCAAAAGAAACTGGGTTTCCAAGCAATACATGGAGAGCAAATAATAGGATGACTTATGAGCACTAGAATTAAAATTCAGAAAGGAAGGGAAGAGGATGTTTTGAGAACATCACATCTCACGAGAATGAAAGTCACCAAGCCTAAATGACCAAATCTTTGCACCCAGCCCCATTACAAGCTTTGTAAAGACCGTTTTGATCTTGAGTGAGCCGAACCGAAGGTTGATTGGAAAATATGGGCACACCTATGGGTGAAAACATGCATTGTGTTCCTCTTTTTGAGTGTGTGCATTGCATCTGATTCCTGATCTTAAATTGATTAACCTCTCTGTGTGAATATGGAATCATTCTTTGTGTGAGGGCATTTAGATACTTTTGTTGAGCTTGAACTTGCATAAGTAGCAAGTATTGTGAGCAAGAGAATCTTTGGTAATGGTGTGTCACAACTTCAATCTTTCAGTACATAATTAATCTTTGCATGAGTAATTTGAGTCTTGTGGTGTATGTTCATGATTGAGTCTTGTGTAGCACTATTTGAGACATCCCTTTTCGAATTGCTGAACTTGAGTTTTACTTGAGGACAAGCAAAAGTTTAAGTTGGTGGTGTTAATGAGTCCACAAATTGGACTCATTTAGGGCTTTATTTTAATAGAAATAGTGTCCTCAAGTGCTTATTTTATCTCAATATCTGATGAAAACTCTTAAGTTTCAGGAATTTAAAGTTTTAGTGGAAGCATGGACACTTAGGTGCAAAAAGGAACAAAAAGGCTGAAAAGAACGAACAAAACTGAAGCCTGAGCATCACCAAGAACACTTGGCGAATCGCCGAAGGAATGTACTTCGCCCTTTGTTCCAGTACGCGAAGCACTGAAGGAAGTGGATCAAAAAGATAATGAAAGGAGTAGTCGATACGTCACCGATCAGTTCCGCGAAGCAGTGCAATACTGCCCAATGGTCTAGGATGCAAGGATGTTGTACACAAGCACAGAATGAGATGAACCAGACGATGGGCGAATCGCCGAGTTGATTGTCGATGCCTACTTACCTCGCCGAACGATCCGCCGCATCACTATTTTCTGAAACTATATATACTAGCTCTCTATTAGTTTTAAAGGGATCCGAACAAAATTTTAATTTTTATACTTTAAACTTAGCTTTTACATTTTTTCTCTCAAGTTTGGAGAGGGTTTTTGGAAGACTTGAAGAAAGGAGTTCATCTTCCCCAAATTGGAAGTGGATCTTTTCTATTCTTCTTCCTTAACCTAAATCAAGGTTTAATTTCTTATACCCATTTGATTGCGTTATCATTTTAGGTATAATTGCTTCTTTCTTGATGTGTGGCTAAAAACCCCATTCTTGGGGTGTGATTTAGCCAATATGAGTTAAGATTATTGTTGGATTTTGCTTGCTGATAGGTTAGATTAATTTTAATGGTGATTTCACCTAGTGGTTGTAGTTTAATTTAATGGGTTCGTAATTGCAAATACAAAACCACCCATGTATTTTCGGCTTGCTTGAGAGAGAGGTCGCAAAACCAAAACCGCTAGATTGATGGCCTTAGGAATGAGTCGACATGAGGTTCAGCCCAAGAGGGTGAGCCCTAGTCCCATATCCTAACATTCAGCTCAAGAAAGTGAGTGGGGTAAGGCGTAGGCTGACCTTCATGCGGCAAATGGGTGTCCGAGAGAAACCCATTTGAAACGGGGTAAGTTGCTCGAGAGAGAACTTATTTCCATCTAAAGCTTAGCCTAGTCACTATTATCTTGCAAATTTCTTATCGAAAGCATGTACCCAATGATTTATATTAACTTGTATTGTGGTCACACCCCAAGAATTTCTCCCTATACTTGATTTTCTTGTTATTTTTGTTATTTTTACTATGCTTGTGAAAAACCCCCATCGTTAATTGACACTTTTGTGTCACCCATTGATTTACTTCAGTTTTATTCATAAATGTCATTGACTACAACTATTTAGAATAAAATTCTAATTATCTACTATTTTCACTACTACTCCCTTGGGACATGACCCCAACCCTTGGTTGGGTTACTATATTATTGACGATAGTAGACACTCGAACTGTAGTTAGTATCGTTGGTCACAATAAGCATAAGATCACCATGAGCATATTAGAAACTTTGTGGACTTCAAGAACATATCCCAAGAGTCGGTTTGGTTGATGTTGTTCCCGTTCTCTTTGATGGGAGAAACATGTAAGTGAATGGCTGAATTGCCACGTGAATCAATCACTTTGTGGGAGGAGCTGGTCATCGCATTTCAAGTGCAATTTTTCCCTCTTTCGAAGATAATGATTCTTCGGGACAACATTCAGAGCTTTAAGTGGTTAGAGAGTGAACCAATTCATGAACTTGGCTGCGATTAAAGAAGTTGGTGCTACAATGCCCAACCCATGGTTTACCTGACAACGTTTTGCTGCAGTATTTTTACCGGAGCCTTGACTTGGTAAACAAGGGCGTTGCTGACAAACTTTCTCCTGTGGTTTGACGCAACAACCTTATGTTGTAGCAGCTCAGCTCTTTTATGACATGACCACTATCAATTGAGCTTGGTAAACCCCTGAAGACCAGGTCTCTCCTGTCACATTCAAATTGACCAAAGAGCAGATGAAGAAAGACCAAGAAAGGGACCAGAACATGGCCAAGATCATGACACAGCTTGATATTTTGTCTAAAAATGTCATGGGAGCTAGTGCTCGGAGTTTTAATTCGTGGGTGTTGGGTGTGTGAATCCCGAATAAGCCAAGTTTGACGCTTTGTACAACGAAGAGGTGAATTTCCTTGCCAACCAAAGTGGTGGTTATCGCTCAAACTACCCGAGGTAGGGTGGTAACCAAGGTTGGAACATGGATGAAGTTTGGAAGGATCGTGATCGAGAGTGGAGGGATCGAAATCCCAATTGGAAGGATGGGGAGAAAGATAGGCATGTGCCTCCCCACAAACGTCAAAATCCAAAGGATTCGGAAGGTGGCCGGTTTGAGGATATGATTTTTCGTATCAACAACAAAGTTGAAGGGTCAGACAAGAATTTGAAAGAAATGAAAGAAGATGTGTCTACCCTTAGCCAGACGGTTACCTCCCATTTCGTCTCGATCAAACAGTTGGAGACTCAATTGGGTCATATCTCATCTCATCTAAACACAAGATAGCAAGAGGGGATGCCTTGTAATAATATGGCCAACCCCAAGAATGAGGTTTGATTGTGGACTTGAATCGTGTGGCAATGTTAACTAAGGTATTGCTTGGGAGGCAACCCAAGTTTTATTTTCTTTCTTTTTGAGTTTGAAATAATGGTGTGCTAATTGTGCAGGTCAATGTGTGGGAGGAGTTTGAAAAGTGCAAGTTGGCGAGCTGAAAGTCCAGTCAGCGACGCACCGAAGAGGTCGGCGAGCCCAATTTAGACCGCCGTTGGACTCAAGACATTTTTTAATTGGATCTGTAAAACTCGGCGAGCCCATGAGCAGATTGGTGAATTCCCGACTAGGTCAGCGATCACGACTTTGTCTGCCATTTGGAACCCCACACTAACTGGAGGTCTTGTAAAATTCGGCGAGTTAAGTGTTCACTCGGCGTGTCGCCGACTGGGTCGGCGAGCAAAACTTATGTCACTGAATACGCGAGAACTGGACGGTTTTTAAAAGCCAAAGGTTTAAACTTTCAAACTATTTCGCTTTCCTTCACTTTTGAACTTTGCAAACTCACACCCGCACAATATTTTCCATAGTTCTTGCATTTTGATCATCTTTTCGTCGTCAAGTTTGTGTTCGGAGTTGGATACTTTGCAGCCTAGAGTTTCAAAGTATTTATTCGGCATCTAGGGTCGATTTATCGAACCCCGAATCCATTTTTAGCAATTTTGACTCTTATGCAATTGAATTTGTCTTAGTGATGTGTGATGGGCATCTCTGATAATAATTGTTTGTGTGTGTGCCTTTGTTAATTTGAATATCTTGCTCGTAATGCTTTCATTATTGAGTTCCATAATGTTTCATGCCTTAAAAGTGATTAAAGTTATGGGGTTGTGCTTGCATGTTGTTGGATCTAGTTGAGTGAAATCTAAGTAACCCACAATTTGTACTGAATGACGTGATTTGCCCAATAATGGAGCGGTTGACGTCATTCCTAAGGGAAAAAGTCATCAAATGGCCAAATTTGGCCAAATCGGGAGAAGTCTGAGTATCCCAGGGGCATGAGTGTAATGGGACTTAGTTTAATTGTAATAGTCCATGTTTTGATTTTGTTTATGGTGGCTGCGGGGTTGCAATTGGGAAGTTGGGTTGAAAGTTGGCACGTTGGGTCGTTTGGTGAGCTGGGTCGAGCTCGCCAAACCACTCGGCGATTCGCCGAAGGTCCCTTTATCGCCTTTAATTTCATGCTTAATTGTGAGTTGGGTTCTGTAACTTTTGGCGAGAAGCTTGAGTTCGCCAAATGCACTCAGCGACTCGCCGAAGGTCTTCCTTAATGGCCCTTCGTCTGCGCCCCTAGTCCTTAATTACACTGTAACTTTTGGCAGGCTGATCTTTGCTCGCCGAATGCTGTCAGCGATTCGCCGATTGGTGTTGGCGATTTGCAGAAAGGGCCTTCCCATCACCGACATGCCTTTTGTCTAAAATTTTTTGTGTCAATCCTTTCGGCGAGCCCAATCTGGCTCGCCAAACAAATTTGGTGACTTGCCGACTAGTTCGGCGAGTCTTTCTGCAACTCTTTTCTTCTATGCTTTTGCTTATATTACTTCTAACTTTTGTTGATGTTTTGGAGATATGGCAAGGACAAACATCGACATGCCACATTGCAGAAGAGCATGGGGTATTGAGATAAATGAAGGGGGAGCAAATCCTCCTAAATATGGAAGAACAAAGCCTCCAATGGGAGGCAAGGATAAAGGCAAGAGGCCCGCATCTGAAATTCCGGAGCAGACCTCCGATAGGGAAATAGTGTCTGTTGACTCCCGTGCTGCATTATCTGAGCCTGAGGATGACCAACCCTTACAATCCCAGCTAGCTGAGATCCGTGCTCGATCTCGCCCTGACTCAGCTAGATTCTCCTCAGCTTCCACCCCTACATATTCAGTGCCAACTCTAGCACCTCATATAGCCCAGTACCACCAGTGGTTCCTCCTCCACGGCTACTTAACAGACTAAAAGCTGATGAATTGCGAACTATCCTCGAAGATAAGTTGTTATCTGTAGAGGACCTTGAGGGTAGGTACTTTGGGGTGAGGGATACCCTCTATTTCCACAAATTTGAGCAATTCACCAGGTCCCGAGGCCTCTACATTCCTACATGGGTCCGAGAATTTTACTCAGTATATGGTGACTTGGTACCTAAGAGAAAGAAGAAGGCCAACAATTTCAAACCGATTAAGTCGGTCATGGTCTGAGGTAAGGAAGTCAGGTGCAGTAGGGAGTACATTAATACCGTACTTGCTAGGGGTCTGGGAGCTACCATAGCATATAAGGGCTTGCCTACTACTCAGTCCTTGGATGACTTGAAGGGATGGCTTGCTCCATTGATTTTCGATACCACCCCAAGGTAGATCGAGGTTGGGGTCCCCATAGAGAAGAGAGACATGAGTATTGCTACTCGGTTCTGGTTTGGCTTTATTAGCAGCACCATCATGCCATCCCAGAAAGAGTCCATCCTGCACCACCCTATGGTGGCGTGCCTTGGGTCTATCATATCCCGTATGAGCATCAACCTAGGACTCTTTATTGAGAAAGAGATGGCCATGAGGGCCAAGCAAAGGCAGACTTCCCTACCATTCCCGATCTTGATCACAGAGTTATGCCGGCGTGCTGGAGTACCCCGGGATAACATAAAAGATATTGAGGTTACTCCTTCGTCCTCCACTAACATCCGATGTATTGAGGCTGAGTAAACACGAGAGGAGACCGAAAGGAGGAGAGCAACTTCAATGGATACATCCCCGGAGGTGGACATTGATTGGATACCTGCAGAGGCATCTTTGCCTAATCCGGCCTCCGGGCCTTTAGGTACCTCTACTACTACCTCTTCTTCACAGGCTTTGAGTGCTTCCACCTCCCAGCTCACCAAGATTACTCAGGGTATGATCCTGAAAATGGGGCATTTAGCCCATTCGGCTGATGTGAGAGCTACCAGATTGGAGGTTGTTGTGCCATGGATGATTGAGGCTGCCATTTTAGCTACACTTACCCCCCTTCGGACTTTCATTCACACTCTTACTGTGAGAGTTGAGGCTTGTGAGAGTAGACAGGGGGAGACCTCCGATGTTATGGCTTTGAAAGTTGAAGTTGCGGATCTGAGAAAGGACGTGGACTATCTCAACTCTACTGACTTCACTTCACTACTGGAGGTCGCTGATGATGTTGATGCCCTAGATTCTTCTGATATTCTATCGGCTACCACCCGAGATGTATGGATGGATGACATAGTTGCTTATGAGTTAGAGGCAGAGACCAACGAGGAGAAGATTGAGATGAGAGAGGAGCGCATATATAGAGACTTACCAGATCTAGATGAGACTATTGTACGGTCGGTGATTCAAACATTGCTGACAGAGGCGTCCAGGGCAGGCCCTAGTGGAGCTGGTGATACTGTGGATGTGACTCTGAGTATTGAGACACATGTTTCGAGCACTACACCGGGCACTGATGCCCCGACAGACGAAGCAACTGTGTAGACATGATTCTTTTTTTTACCTCCCTATCTGTCTTATTTTTATTGACTTTTGGATACTATATTACTTGCATTTAAGGACAAATAACTTTTGTTTTGTGGTGTGGTGAGGCCCATCTTTTGTTAATATTGTTTTGTCTATATATTTGAGTTTTTGAGGTATAAACTGTGTTGATACTATATTTTGTGGGTGATTGAGCTTGTGGCTCCTTGTTTTAAAATGTAAATGATTTTTGGACCTTTCCAAAAAAAATTGTGCCACCTATTGTTTGTGTTTGAATATAGTTGTTCTCTTGCGAATTTGAGTATCGGTCTTGATCAATACCAATGACTCGAATAGTGCTTATAATCGAAAAAAAATGAATGTGTGGCTACGATAAGGCCAAATAAAGTAGCATAGACAATATGTGAACTTTTTGCTTCTTGTTGTGACTAGACAATTATCAATTTGAGTCTCTTGTAATGAACATTCCACACTAGCGAAAGTATGGAGTCTTGGTTAGAGAATGGAACAAAGTTTTGACCTTAAACAAAATCACATATGCACGATAAGGAATGAAAGAATAAAAGTTTCTTAAAGTCCTATAACCTCTCAAAGCTAAGTAACAAACGTCTCCACACTGATACTCAAGACTCTACTAGACTCAACTCTTGTACTCGTGAGATCAATGAATCTAGGGCTCTGATCCCAATTAGTCACGACCCAAAATCCCTAGTCGTGATGACACCTATGTTCCCAAAAATAGGTAAGACAACCCAACACTTTTACCAAGTCTATTGAAAATTAATAATGGGAAAAGTAATCGACAGGTAAATATCCCAATAACTAAGTTTTTCATAAGTATTAAATGCGGAAAACTAAAACACAACCCAAAATTTAATGTCATAAGTACAAGAGTTTCTACAATATTACACAAGTCCTAACTAATATGAAAAGTCTAGACATAAGAAATATATATCCTATCAGAATACCAAAACAACCTAATAAATAGAGATAGATGAAGGTGTGGGATGCAAAATATAAGAAGTAGCGCACCATAACTCCAAGATAATCCAAACTCAAACTCAAAGGTCCATGAAATGCGCTTGACTTAGAAATTCAATCTGCACCACAAAAAAGTGCAGTAAGTGTAGTATAAGTACGAAACCACGCGTACCCAGTATATCTCATAGACCGACAACGAAGAAGTAGTAACAGGAGTATATAAGAAAATAATTATTTAATTTTACAAGTCCACATTATACTTATCAACCAAGTTTTCATCATCGGGATAATCAAAGGACACGTAATATCCAACATCAATAAAACACATACTCAAACAAAAATCAAGGGTGTAATGAGATGAAATGCAATGTGACACTATGAAATGATATGCCTTAAATTCCAAGTACTTTCTCAACCATATATACATGATACTCATTTGAAATATATCGAGAGTTCATGACCCATGGGGGGCTCGTGGGGTCCACATACTGACACAAATGATCTCCACGTGTTTGTGTGGACGATCTCAACGCACTACCATAAAATCAAACAATCCCAGTACGGACGGTCTCCACGTGCCCAACTTATAATCATAACATCTCACAATCCACATCACGGATGATCTTCACGTGCCTAACTTATACTCAATCTAATGTCAATGCATATGAATAATATGATTTCAATAAAATTAGATGATGATACAACTCGATCAATCAAATATTAGTATGATATGTAATCACCTTTAGTATCACCACTATACCGGTTCCATAAAGAAACACCACTACACAAAAGAAACTAAGTCAATAATACATCAGCTTGGCCATATGCTTTGGCATTCTCAGATTACAATCCGTCATTCTATATTAATAAACTTTCCCTTTTTAATAAACACCGTTACTCATAACAGTGCCCGTTACACCATTGGTTCGAGATCCCATCTTTCACCCTTACCTATTGTCTATTCCATTTTTTAATCTTTAATTATTAAAACGTCCCTCAACGAAGTCTGTAAGTCTTAACATACCTCGAAATACTGAACACATGTCACGAATCCTCAAAATCTTGCATTTCCCTTTCAAAAAGATTCAAAGTGTTCCAAATCTATCAAATATGTAATATTTGTTACTAAATCAGTTTGCAGACACCCATATTACTATATTTATAAACTTGACATAAAAACTCACCCAAAAAGTTGAATCTAAGCCCACCAGGAAAAGTATATATGATATTTTAGAGAAACTAAATAAACTAGTGTATACTTAATTAACCCATAAACATAGAGCACAATTTATAATGAAGTTTCTAATCTTGAGGTCAATTTATATGTCAAGTGTCATATTTCTAAAATTTCAAGCCTAGGTTTGTTTTAATTCCTCAAAATGACATAACTTTAATAATTTTTACATAATACAATACATCTAATATTCAATTATATATAACAATAATATCAAAACTTGAATCATAATATGATAATCATAGGAAAAGTTTGAAATCAAAATTAAGTTACGCAACCCAATATTTAATCACAAAAATAAATATTTACTTGCCATGGAGAATGTCAATTGTATTTCTATCCTCTAATATAACATTCCACCCAATGACTGGACCAATCATTTGCCATAATAACCACTAATTCTTGTAATACAAATACATACAGAACGACACTTACCCCTCAATTTGTAAGGCCAATATTCCAATAATTTATAATTCAATACTTTCCACACAAACATATAATGATAGTTTATGCTTATTAGAAGCCACTACATAAATTGGCATATTTATTTTATACCTGGAATTGTTTTGTTTTTCTTGTCGGCAGAGTGTCGTTCTATTTGCAAATTGGGTGGGGATTTCGTAGTTAATTTGTGCAATGCCAAAAAAATCATTGAACCCCACTAGCTTATTCTAATACATGGGTCAAGTGACATAGGGTATTAAATAATTTATGGATTTATCCCATTCACTATCAATTAAATTAATTATTTAAAACTACGCGTCAACTAAATAAATGCAGTTAAGCGAATAGTTCAAAATTTCTATTTAATATTTTACGGAAAGAGTCTTTTATGATAGAAAGAGGTCTAGTGCTCAAAACGACCTAGTGGGTCATTACAACGGAGTAAACAAAAAAGAGCATGGGGAGTTTAGCCCATTTTTAGGTGTTTGGATGCCCATTGGCTAGAGAGGTTCAAACTATGACTAATGACCTTATGAGGCATGATGAGTGGTAGATTTACGCTCATTTGAGGGAGATTTAGCTCAATAATATGTGTCCTCAATACCTAATTGTGTCCTATTCTAATGATATTGCGATTATTTGAAGCTATGAAGGCTAAAGAACAAGGCAAGGATGAATGCTTGAAAAAATGTCAAAAATAGGCAAAGAAGGGCGGACCACCCCATGATACTAACCTCGCCTAAAGTGAAACTACACAATACTTGAATTTATTGAGGCAGGTCGGTTAACAAAAAGGAAAATGGCAATGCGCCGAATGAGAAAGGCGAATATGCTAACCATCGCCAAAGGCGACAGTAAGAGGAGAAAAAATGAAGGCTTGAAGGCTAAAATTGTGGTACTCGGTAATTCACCGAGTGTGAAAGGAAGGCTCGGATGAACTCCCTGACTGAAGTACAAAAACCTAAAGCCTAGAGCAAGGAGTGGTTGTCGATATGCCCATTGCGACAGGCGAGCACGCCTAATGTCACCAATGGGTCACACACTATATTTTCGGCCAAATTTGGGGGGATTCTAAATAGCCCAAAGGAAAGAGAAAGAAGAGAGTTCGGAAAAGGTTCTAAAATTCTATAGCTTTGAACAAGAGTGAGTGAGAAAATTTTACCTTGGGAAGAACACTCTCTAGTTTTTAGGGTTTTTAAACCTTGTTCTTGAAATTGATAAACTGAAGTTGAATTCAAAGTAGGTTTGGTTGTAGTTTCTTAATTTCATATTACCCATGGCTTCTTTGATGAAAGGTATGATTTCTTTACTCTTTATGATGGGTGGCTAAAACCCCAAGATCCAGGAGTGCAATTATGGGGTTGGATGTTGATTTAATGTAATGGGTATTGTGTAATTCTTTATTTTGTTGTTGTTCATGCATGAATTTGTACTAATTAGCTTGTGGTTCACTTATGGGTTAAGATTTCATACTTAATTCATGCTTCCGAGCTCTGATTGATTCTCAAAAGAGATTGATTGGATTGGGTAATTAGTCTAATACTCATAATTTAGGTTTGATGTCTATACCTTCCTTAAAAATAAAGGTTATGTGTCGAATCTATTTGCCCTATTATTGTATCGAAGGAGAGAATAGTCTAAGGTATTGTCTTGTTCAATACAACAGAGATGAGATCGAAATGAGATTCTAAGATAATACACTATGAGAATGAAAGAAGATTAGTATCATTGAAGATGACTCAGCCTATCCATGAAAGTTTATTACTATAGAGCAACACAATTATACCTATGTGACATCGATTTCCAATCCCCACACCCCTAGATTACTTTTTACTTATTTGAATTTCTGAAATATTGGTTTGATTATGACTTGTGACAAAAAATCCTTTTATTAAATATGGTGGTATGATCCACCCACTTGTTTTATTGCCGCAAATGAGCGAATTGACATTTCTAATTTCCTAATACAATTCCTAGTCGTGGATAATTCTCTATGGGATTCGACTTTGACTATTAATTGGGTATTTTTATTGACAAGTACCACTTACTCTTTTAATTAGTTTTGAAGAGTAGTTTGAGCGTTATCAAAAATGGTGTCGCTACTAGAGAATAATGGCTAGAAATTCCATTTGAGAAATTAACATATAAACTTGTTTAGTTGTAGTATATTGTTGTTTGGTGTTTTGGTCTTCTAATTTGCAGCTGTAGGACATGAGTGATCAAGGTTGTGACCGTGATATTCACTACGGACAAAAAAACATCATGGGTTATTTGAATGACAAACATGTGAACATCATTCAAACCACGAGAGCCATTAGAATACCTCACACAGCCGGGAGGACATTTTTACATGTAACTGGAACAATGTTACAATTGATCGAACTACAAGGATTGTTTGGAGATTTAGCTCATGAGGTTCTCCATGAACACCTTCAGAACTTTGTGGAGGTGTGTGGGCCATTCGTGTACAAAAATATCTCACAAGAGTCTGCGAGGTTGAGCTTATTCCCGTTCTCTTTACTAGGTGAAGCTATAAGATGGTTGACAGGATTTCCAAATGACTCTATCAGTTCTTTGGAGGAGTTGAATGAAGCTTTCTTGGAGATATTCGTTCCCCCCTCGAAGATGGTTAAACTTTGAACCCAAATCCAGAATTTCAGGCTAATTGGAGCCGAACCTCTACATGAGACTTGGTTGCGGTTCAAGAAACTACTCTTGCAATATTCAAAACATGGTGTTCCGGATAATTTGC
Organism: Solanum stenotomum; assembly: GCF_019186545.1. Lineage (NCBI taxonomy): Eukaryota > Viridiplantae > Streptophyta > Magnoliopsida > Solanales > Solanaceae > Solanum > Solanum stenotomum. Next base: position 27,415,890 of record NC_064287.1, read on the forward strand.
TATTGTAATATTTCTATTGCAACATTGATTCAATCAATAAAGATGTGGCTGATCAATTAGTCGAAGGAGGGTTAATGAGACAACCGTATGAAGTAGCAACTTTGTTGATAGATGACATGAATATGGTTAACAAACCTTGGCATACTAGGGAAGACCAAGTTTCAAATCTACAACTAAGAATGAGCAAAGAACAAATAAAAAAAGACAATGAATGAGATGAATACATGGCAAAAATGATTACCCAACTCGATTTGTTGTCTCACTATGTCATGGGAGGTGGACTTAAATAGGTAAATGCGGTTGGAAAAAGCATTGGGCAACACATGGATGATGCCAAATTTGAGGCATAATACAATGAAGAAGTTCAAAATTTGGGAAACCAAATGGGGGGTTCCTACCCAAATTACCAACGACAAGGTGGGAACCAACATTAGAACAAGGAGAGAGATGGCAGTTGGAAAGGTTGGAGAGGAGGAAATTGGAGAGATAGGGAGGCTAAAAGGATAGGTTATCCCTCCTTATGATCATCCACGACCAAAAGAACTACCTGGTTGATGAGTCCATAAATTGGACTCATTTAGGGCTATATTTTAATAGAAATTGTGTCCTCAAATGCTTATTTTATCTCAATATGTGATGAAAACCCTAAAGTTTTAGGTATTTGAAGTTAAAAGGAAAGCATGGACACTACATCGCAAAAAGGAACGAGAAGGTTGAAAAGAACGAAGAAATGAAGTCCTAAGGATCACCGAGTCCACTTGGTGAGTCATCGATTGGTCTTACTTCGCCTTTTGTTCCAGTGTGCTGAGCCCTGAAGGAAAGGATCAAGTTAGCGGAAAAAGGGAGCAGTCGGTGCATCCCGAGAAGTTCCGCGAAGCAGTACCATGGTGCCCAATGACCCAGAGAACGATGATGCTGAAGGATGGTGTAAGACGACGATGAACTACACCAAAAGGCGAATCACAGAGTTGATCAACGATTTCAACTAACTAAGCCGAATGATTTGTTGCAACACAAATCTTTGAAAACTATGAATACTAGTTAGAGTTATAGTTTTAAGAGTCGAACAATTATTATGATTTTCATATAGAATAGTACTTTTTGATATTTTTGCTCTAAGTTTGACAGGGTTTTGAAGACTTGAAGTTCCAAAGGGTTTCATCTTCAAGATTTGGATTTAGGTCTCTTGGATTCTTTAATTTTGTCCTATATCAAGACTTAAATCTTCATACCTAGTTGAATGCAAGCTCAATTTGGTATAAATTTCTATCTCTTATACATGTGTTGCTAGAAACCCCAATTCTTAGGGTGTGATTTAGCGAATATGGCTTAAGATAATTGTTGGGTCTTGGTTGCTGATAGTCTATTCGTAGTTTAAATATGATTTCGTTTAGTAGTTGTGGATGAATTTAATGAATTTGTAGTTGCAAATACAAGTTTAGAGAGAGGTCGTAAAACTAGGACCACTAGATTGATGGCCACTGTGAGTGGGTCTAATGAAGTTCAGCTCAAGAGAGTGAACCCTAGTCCCATGTCCACACACTCAGCTCGAGAGAGTGAGCGGGTTAAGGCGTAGGCTGGTCTTTATGCGGCAAGTGGGTGTCCGAGAGGAACGCATTTGAAACGGGGTAAGTTGCTCGAGAGAGAGCTTATCCCCCTTAAAGTTTAGCCTAGTAACAATTATTCTATGAATCTTCTATCGATGGCAAGTACCCAATAATCTAGCTTAACCCGTATTCCCGTCACATCCCAAGGATCCCCTCTGACTACATAGAAATTCTTGTTTATTTTGTTGTTTTTACTCATTAGTGACAAAACCCCATTGTTAATTGACACCCGTGTGTCCCCCTTTAATTTACATCTAATAGTTAATGTCTTTAGCTATGACTAGCTAGAACTAAATTTTATTTTTTCTATTCATTCTCAAAATCACTCTCTTGGGAACGATCCCAACCCTTGGTTGNCTCGAGAGAGTGAACCCTAGTCCCATGTCCACACACTCAGCTCGAGAGAGTGAGTGGGTTAAGGCGTAGGCCGGTCTTTATGCGGCAAGTGGGTGTCCGAGAGGAACGAATTTGAAACGGGGTAAGTTACTCGAGAGAGAGCTTATCCCCCTTAAAGTTTAGCCTAGTAACAATTATTCTATGAATCTTCTATCGATGGCAAGTACCCAATAATATAGCTTAACCCATATTCCCGTCACATCCCAAGGATCCCCTCTCACTACAAGAAATTCTTGTTTATTTTGTTGTTTTTACTCATTAGTGACAAAACCCCATTGTTAATTGACTCCCTTGTGTCCCCCTTTAATTTACATCTAATAGTTAATGTCTTTAGCTATGACTAGCTAGAACTAAATTTTATTTTTTCTATTCATTCTCAAAATCACTCTCTTGGGAACGATCCCAACCCTTGGTTGGGTTACTAAACTATTGTACGATCGTAGACACTTGCATCGGAAGGTATGTCTTGATTACAGAAACATCAAAATGGCACCGCTGCCACGAAATGGTGTTATTTAGGAATTCTTAGTTACATAGTATTTCTGTTTTTAATAGTTGTAGCTTTACTAACTTAATTTTTAGTTTTGTTTTGAGTTTTTATGTGTTTCAACAGACATGTGAGTATGTTAAGCAGTACTCGTGAGCAAATGGAGTTCCTTTCATTAGAATAATGATGTCCAGGGATCGTATTCTAACTTTCAAATAATTGGAAAGTGAACGAATTCATGAGGCATGGGCAAGGTTTAAATCTCTTCAAATTCGATGCCCCACTCATAAAATTCCCGATATAGTCCTCCTGGACTGCTTCTACAGAAGTCTTGGTCCCGAAAACAAAGCATTGGCTGACCGACTCATTCTAGGTGGTATTACACATCATCCCTATGCGATAGCATCCCACCTACTTAATCACATGGCTGAAGCAAACCAAGAACTAGAGAAGGACTTCATGCTGGCCGCACTGACGACTCAAATGGATGAGTTGGCCAAAAAGATAGTGGAGATTGAAGTTCAATGAAAAAGAAAGGACAAATACGTTCCTCCTCATGAGCAAAGAAAGCCCAAGGACAATGAGGGTAAACGTGTTGAGGGAATGCTCTCAATCATTCTTGACAAGGTAAGTGAGCATGATAGGGTACTGGAAAGAGTGAAAGAGAACATCAAATTGATGAAACAGATGATTGGTTCTCATTCCAGATCCATTCAGATACTCGAGAACCTTTGGGTCATGTGATGCCTCATCTCAATCTGACACATAGTAGGGGGTTGCCAAGTGATGTTTTGGTTAACCCCAAAAGTGAAATTTAGGTGTTAACCTGCGTCGTGCCACGACGTTAACTAAGGCGCTGTTGCAACCCAAAACCTCTAAATGTTGTAATCTTGTTTAAGAAATAATGGTGTGTTGATGTTGTAGGTTTGAATTTGGAAAGTGTTCATAGATGCAGGTTGGCGAAATAAGGATCCAGTTGGCGAATCGCGGAACTGGTTGGCGATCCTGCTAGTGTCCGCCGTTTGGACCTCCATGTAAAATGGAATCCCTGTAAAACTAGGTGAGATATGAGACCATTTGGGGAATCCCCAGTTAGATCGGTGAGTGCGACTAATGTCACCGAATGAGCGCGAGCTGCGTGGTTTATAATGGCCAAAAGACTTAGAATTTGAAATCCTTTACTTTCCCTCATTTTTAAACTTCACAAACTCACACCAAGGTATTATCTTCAATTTTTTTTCTATTCCATTAGTATTGTTGTTGTTGATTGGTGCTCGGAGTTGGATTTCTTTGTCGCCTAACTTTTCAATCGTGTTTTAATCAGCATATAAGGTTAGTTTCCGAATCCCAAATTTACATTCAAAAACTTTGTACTCTTTTGTGATAATCGTATCGTATTGATGTATGCTGGGAATCTCTTGTAGGATTAGAATCCTTAATTGCCTATTTTAATTTGAAAAATCTTCCCCGTATGGTTTGACTACCAAATGCCCATAATCTTTTTGCTTTTTAATGTGTAGGGTCATTATTGCGTCTTTTTAGATTGATTGGGTGAAGTTTTAGTAGCCCACTTTTGTGCCAAATGTTGAAAATTTGCTCAATGATAGAGGGGTAACACTGCTCTTAAGAGCAAATATCATCAAATGGCCAAATACGGCAAATCCGGGAGAAATCTAGGTATCCCGGGGTGATGGGTAGTATGGGTCTTGTATGAATTTCATTAGTGCCTACTTTAATTTTGCTTTCGGGGTTTGTGGGATTGAACACGAGAAGGTGGATTGAAAATGGGCACGTTGGGCCATTTGGCGAGTAGGGTCGAGCTCGCCGAATCGTTCGGCTGTTCGCCTTAAATCTCCATCTCGCCTTTAATTTAATGCCAAATATGATGTTTAATTCTATAATTTTCGGCGAGAAGCCTTAGATCGCCAAAAGCATTCACCGACTCGCCAAAAGAATTCGATGACTTGCCGAAAGACTTCTGTTTCTCCCTTTGTATGCACCCTTGTATTCTCTATGCACTGCACTCGACGAACCGCTGAAGTAGTTGCGCGCTTCGCCAACTTGTTCAGTAAAGTGATTTTGCAATTGAACTGCCTAGCTTTTGTCTGAATAATTTCTAACTTTTTCTCGAAGCTTTGCAGAAATGGCTAGACCAAAAGTAGCTGGAAGAGATATGCCACCCCGACAAACAAGAGCGAAAAAATTCAGGAAAAATACGTAGGAAACAAATCCTACCAAAATGGATAATGAGGGCAAGAAGCCCACTGCCAACAAGTGAACAAATCCTCGAGACCCAACCATTCGCTCATGGAGACGTGGATTCTTCACAACTATTCACTCCTTTTTGGTGGCTCATGACTTGGACAATCCTAGTAAGCCAGTTGCCGCTGAATCTTCTGAAGAAGCTCCGGGGGCCATTATAAAATCTAAGGTTGACACATCAGGCACTGATGTCCATATACTTGGAGCGACTCTGCAGACAAGATCCTTTTTTACCTCCCTCTTTGTCTTCCTTTAATTTACATTCTAGATACTTTTATTTGCATTTGAGGACAAAGTTTTTGTTTGTGGTGGGGTGAGGCCCACACCTTTTGTGTGCTACTTTTGTTCATATTTTGTGTATATATATGTGTTGTTCTGCTTTAAAAATTGTGTTTTATCTATTTTTGTGGATGTTTGAGCATGTGGCTCCTTTTATTTTATATTGCAAAATGATTTTAACCCGTCCGAAAATTTTGCCATCTCTTTTGTGATGAATGTGGTTGTTCTTTGCAAAATATAAGGCTCGGTCCCAATCAATACCTATGACTTGAATAGTACTTACAATCAAACAAACATGAATGTACAGCTACGATGAGGCCAAATGAAGTTGCATAGAAAATATGTGAACCCTTTGCATCTCGTTGTGATTAGCCATTTATCAAATCGATTCTCTTGTGATGACCGTTGCACACTAGCAAAAGTGTGGAGGCTTGTTTGACTTAAGTGTCGATGCCTTGTGTGATAAGCTTACTTGGAACCATACATGACAACACCTACAATTTGTCCTATTGGTCCGGTTGACTAAGTAAGGCTTTCTCTTGATATGATCTTAGGAAACTTCGAAGACTGTGAACCAATTTGACATATATCTCTTTTGTGACCTACCTTGTGAGTGTGTGATTCTCTCTGGAACACCTTTTGAGCCTTACCCTTCTTTGTAAGAAACTTGATGAAAACTAGACCTTTCTTAATCCATTCCCTATAATCCTCTTGAATTGTGGTTAGTTGAATAGCCAATTTTGGTCAAAAGCGTAAGTTGGGGGTGTGGTGAAAAGATAAGGGCAAGTCAAGAAGTGCAAGGAAAGCCTCCTCTTACCCATGATTTTAAGAAAAATAGAACCCCTCCATATAAAAAAAGAGAGAAAAGAGAGAGAAAAAGAAAAAGAATGAAAAAGAAAGTTATGGAATAAAGTACAAAAGAGATAGGGTTCCCAAACAATTCAGGGAAAGTGAATAATAGGATGACATGTAAGCACTAATGAAGATGATGAAGGAAAAGGAAAGGAAGTATTGAGTGCACCACATTTCATGAGGATAAAAGTCACTAAGCCTAATTGACCATACATGTACACTCAGCCCCGTTACAAGCCTTGTTAAGACCTTTGTGATCTTCAGAAAGTCGAAACAAATGTTGATTGGAAAATACAGGCAAACCTATATGTGAAAGCATGCATTGTGTTCCTCTTTGTGAGTGTGAGCGTGGTATCAGATTCCTGAACTTTAAATTGATTATACCTTTGCCTGCGAAAATGGAATCATCATTTGTGTGAGGGGATTTGAAGGCTTTTGTTGAGCTTGAACTTGCATTTGAAGCAAGTATTGTGAGCTCGAGAATCTTTGGTAATGGTGTGTCACAACTTGAAACTTCGAGTACATAACTGATCCTTGCATAAGTAAATTGAGTCTTGTTGTGTGCATTCATGGTTGAGTCTTGTGTAGCACTGTTCGAGACACCCTTTATGAATGGCTGAACTTCCGTTTGCTTAAGGACAAACAAAAGTTTAAGTTAGGGTTGTTGATGAGTCCACAAACTAGACTCATTTAGGGTAATATTTTAATAGAAATTATTCCCTCAAATGCTTATTTTATCTCAATATATGATGAAAACCCTTATGTTTCAGGTATTTGAAGTTAGAAGGAAAGCATGGACACTACGTCGCAAAAAAGGAAAGAAAAGGCTGAAAAGAACGAAGAAATGAAGGCCTAAGGATTGCCGAGTCCATTTGGCGAGTCGCCGAAGGGTCGCACTTCACCTTTTGTTCCAGTGTGCTGAGCCCTGAAGGAAAGGGTCAAGTCGGCGGAAAGGGAGCAGTCGGTGGAAAAGGGGAGCAGTCGGTGCATCACCGAGAAGTTTCGCGAAGCAGTACGATGTCGCCCAATGACCCAGAGCACAACGATGCTGAAGGATAGTGCATGGCGGTGATGAACTACACCAAAAGGCGAATCACCGAGTTGATTGGCGATTTCTACTAACGATGCCGAATGATCCATTGCAGCACAAATCTGTGAAAATTATAAATACTAGTTAGAGTTATAGGTTTAAGAGTCGAACAATTATTATAATTTTCATATAGAATGGTACTTTTTGATATTTTTGCTCTAAGTTTGAGAGGTTTTTGAAGACTTGAAGTTCCAAAGGGTTTCATCTTCCAGATTTGGATTTGGGTCTCTTGGATTCTTCAATTTTGGCCTGTAGCAAGACTTAAATCTTCATACCCAGTTGAATGCAAGCTCAATTTGGTATAAATTTCTATCTCTTATATATGTGTGGCTAAACACCCCAATTCTTGGGGTCTGGTTTAACAAATATGAGTTAAGATAATTGTTGGGTCTTGCTTGCTGATAGTCTATTCGTTGTTTAAATATGATTTCGTTTAGTGGTTGTGGATGAATTTAATGAATTTGTAGTTGCAAATACAAGTTTATTTATGTGTTTTTGGCTTGCTCAAGAGAGAGGTCGTAAAACTAAGACCACTCGATTGATGGCCAGTGTGAGTGGGTCGACATAAAGTTCAGCTCGAGAGAGTGAACCCTAGTCCCATGTCCACACACTCAGCTCGAGAGAGTGAGTGGGTTAAGGCGTAGGCTGGTCTTTATGCCGCAAGTGGGTGTCCGAGAGGAACGCATTTGAAACGGGGTAAGTTGCTCGAGAGAGAGCTTTTCCCCCTTAAAGTTTAGCCTAGTAACAATTATTCTATGAATCTTCTATCGAAGGCAAGTACCCAATAATCTAGCTTAACCTGTATTCCCGTCACATCCCAAGGATCCCCTCTCACTACTTAGAAATCCTGGTTTATTTTACTGTTTTTACTCATTAGTGAAAAAACCCCATTGTTAATTGACACTCTTGTGTCCCCCTTTAATTTACAGTGTTTTTAATTGTTAATGTCTTTAGCTACGACTACTTAGAACTAAATTTAATTTTTCTATTAATTCTAAAAACACTCTCTTGGGAACGATCCCAACCCTTGGTTGGGTTACTAAACTATTGTACGATCGTAGACACTTACATCAGAAGTTGTGTCTTGATTACTCAAACATCACTGGTGCATAAGGAAACTGAATCGAGGAAATGCTCACAAGGATCTTCAACAAGGTTGAAGGGTTAGAGAAAGTATTGATTGAATTGAAAAATGAATTCTCCACTTTATCTCAAATAGTTACCTCTCATTCAGTGTCAATAAGCAATTGGAGACGTAAATGTGCAAGATTGCCACTTATCTCATTCCGAGGCAAAAGAGAACTTTGCCTAATGGCACCACCCCAAATCCCAAAAATAAATGGTGAGGAAATTAGAACTATGTTGTGCCAAAACTTTAAATAAGGGTCTTCTTGGGAGGCAACCAAGTCTTTACCTTTATTTTACTACTTTCAATAACGTCTGTTGTGAGTGTAGGTTGAAAATAAGTCAAAGTGTTACGAGAGGAACAATTGGCGATGCAAAAACCATAATGGTGGTCCGCTAAAGGTGTCTCATTCTCGTTCATCTTCTGATCTGGAAAATGTAAGAAAGTGTACTATTAATATAGGTGATCTGATCTAAAAAAGGCCATCCACCGAAGTACACTATGAAGACTTCATCAAAATCACTGAATCACCCTTTTGGTTTGGTATCCGTTTAGGACTTTTCAGAGAGCTTTAGTTTCGTTCGGCTTTCCACCAAATGCACTAGACGATTTTAGTTGGGACTATTGAACTTTCCTGGTATAGAAATGTAAGGTTCTTTTCAAATTAAAAAAAAAAAACCTTTTCCAACTCTAAGATCCTTTCCTCCATTCACTTGCAATAGTATATTTGAGTGTGTAAGTGACCTTCTTTTGTGATAGTTGAGCGTGTGGAGTGAATTATCTTGCTAGATCAGTTGAGCCATACCCTAACCTACCGTGATTTCACATTTGTATCTATTTGAGGTTGGTATTTGATTTATATCTTATGATTTGAGCTTAAATATATGTTTTTGTATGAACATCAGGCCATGTGATACATAATGTTAGTTGATTTCGTTGGGTGGTGATAAAATGATCGTATTGAACTATGCCCATGAGTAGATTGCTTATGTTTATGCCTAGAAATTTATGAACTTGAATGTGTTGGTTACTTGGTTACAAATTGGCTGGTAAATCTTGTTGGGTCTTGGTTGAATTTGATGTAAGTGAAGTTTGAGTAGCTAGTATTGACCCGATTGCATGATATTGCCCAATGATAGATAGAGTGACGACTTTCTTAATGGAAAATCATCAAATTTGTGAAATACTTTGTGATGTTTGGGGGAAGTCTTAGTACCATGGATTGATAAGAATATGGTAGACTATAAAGTGGACGGGAAACTAGATCTTGTTATTATGTTGGATTAATCAGTGAAATTAGGCACTGTGCTGAACACCACCTGTTCGGCGGGCTTGTATTTGCTTGCCAAGGCGGTTAGCCAAATCACCGAGTAAGCCCAGCTCACCTTCTTATGTAAATATGTGACCTTGCGTACTGTTTTATTCAATGGACTTATCTTAGTTCGGCACACCCACTTCGTGTATTCCCAAGTGGGAGTGGACATCACCCTTGATGCCTATTTCTTTTCATTTTGCACTGTCAGTTTTGGAGAACATAGCTTAGCTTGCTGAAACCAATTCGGCGTATCACTGTGTTGGAATTGACTCTGCCCATTATGCCTGTATTATTTGAATGTTGATATTGCCTTATTTGGTGAGTTTACTAGAGCTCACCCATCTTGTTAAACGGACCGCCTTCTCATTAGGTAAGGTTCAAGACACTTTTTGAACTGTGCTTTCAATTGAGTTTTGATTTCGACTAACTTTCACCGATACTGTATTTGAATGATTGTGCTTTGGAAATTATGGCTAGAACTAAAAGAAAGCAAGTAGTGACTTCAAATAAAGAATTCGATAGAGATCCTCCTCCTTCACAGAAGAAGAAAAATGGCATAATAATCAACGAGCCATTGGAGGCTTCTCTTCGATAACAACCAACCACTTCACAACCCTTTACACATGAAAGTGATATGCCCAAAAAAAGGGTTGAAAGGAAAAGAAAGAACATTTGTTCCAAATTGGTGCCACCTTCATCACTTCAAGCACTATCAAGATTTCTCCTGATTAACACTCCAAGAAGCTTCAATAGGCTCAAGGTAGCCGGAAAACACACCATACTAGAGGAGAGATACTCTCCATAAACAATGTATGGAGCAGCTACTCGATGATTTGGGACAATAATAAGTTTCATAAGTTCGAGGGTTTCACAAAACATTGAAACTTATATGTTCCGTAATGGGTAAGAGAGTTTTATATGGCCTATTATCAGGCCTTGCTAAAGAAAAGGAAGTGCATATTTTTAAGCCTTTGAAGGATGTTGAAATGCGGGGCAAGATGGTACAATGCTACGCGGAAACAATATAAAGTGTCGTTGGAACCCCTTTAAATCATGTTCACATGTTCCATATTCAGATGCATCATGAGCTAGATGCTCTAAAGGGGTGATTAACACCACTGATATCTAATATTACTCCATCGTGGATGATTGATGGTGTGAGAATTAAGAAGATAGATTTGAATATAGGTACCCAATATTGTTTAGGTGTATAAGCAACAACGTAATGTCTTCCCAAAATGAGTTTATTCTCCAACACTCTAAAGTGGTGCTAGTGGGAAACATCATTAACAAAGAGGAAATAAATATTGGGGTCCTTATTGCTGAGGAGATGTTACTCAGGGTCAGAAAGGAGCAGACACCACTACCATTCCAGTCTTGATCACACAACTGTGTGAAAATGCTGGAGTTCTTTATAGGGAAGACTGATGTGAGGATCACCCCGGCCTCTTCTAATGATATTCGGAGGATTAAGGCTAATTATATATGAGATGATGAAGCTTAGAGGAATCTGGAACCATCATAAACCCTGCAGGATGTTGATCCCGCCACCTTGGATTCAAAGCCTACCATATCCGCTCCTTCTATGGATTTGTGAGGTATATTTGAGCCCTCTATTACGCCTTCCACTTTTGCCACTACTACTGCTACTTCACCTGCTCCTCTCTGAGTGTGCAGCTGAGGAGGGTAGCTGAGAGAGTTGATGATATAGTTGTTGATATTGATGAGGATGATAAGGATTAGAGGGTCGACAATGATTTGTCCAAGAGACTAAGGAGGATGAGTTGTAAGAGAGGAATATGATTAGGGAATTGAACGGATACTTATAGAGTTTCAGGACAGATAAAAGGTGATTGTTTAAGCTACTTTGGAGAGATCTCTTCGAGAGACTTCCGTAGTGAGCACTAGTAGAGTCTCTTGAGACTCCACCATTCCTCCTAGTGATGTACTGTGCACTATTGCTCTGTTTAATGATACAATGTTTCCTCTTGTGATCTTATTGTCAAGCACTGATGCTCTTAATGATGCCACTCCTTCCGCTAATAGCACTCTACAAGCATAGCCTATTAGAGGGATATTTTCACTCTTCCTCTCATACTCTTTACTTTTGTATTGAGGACACTGCACTTTATTTCTTGGTGAGGAGAGGGAACCTATGCCAATAATCCTTTTTTTTGGCTTTGTATTTTATTATTTTTAGTTTTAGATGATGTAGTATTTTGTTTTTGGTTATATTATAGTGTCTCGATTGGTTTGGTTTATCTATTTTGGTCTCTTATGTTTTCTCTCAAATTTGTAAAGAACCCTCTGAATTTTTGAAATCGTGAATTCCTTGAGTTTTTATTGATAATCATTCGAGGATCGATTGATTTCAATATCGATGTATTGAATAGTAATCATGATGAGAATCATATATAGTATTGGTGTTACAAGAAAGAAAACAATCATTTTTAATCTTCTGTTGACTAGCTGCATTTTGATGTCAGCATTGCAATAAGTATAACACATAAGTTTTTGAACTTTTCAAGCTATGCTTAATGATTGTATTTGAAGTCCATGTGTGGTGAGATGTTACTTGGAAGCAAATTTGTGGAATCCTAGAATTTGTCTTGTTAGTCTAATTGTCTAGCCCTAAAAATTGTAAGGAATGATCTTACGCAACAATTTTGAGAGTGAACCCAAGCTTCAATATCCTTGTATGGTTACCTTGTGAGGGTGTATGTCCATTTTGGCACTATTTGAACCTAAACCATTGTTGATGTAACACCCTAGAGAATTTTTCGAACTAAGACTCGAGTCGTCCTTCATGTGGAGTGAGATTTTACCGAGGAATAAAATTTCTTGAGTGTTAAGTTAAGATCCCTAGATGTAGCACATTGAGTTCCAAGAAGAGTTGAATTGGAAATAGTCATTTTGGAAAGAATCTGGAAAATTTGGCCAAGTATGGAAAAAAAGGTGAGTGTTTGGTCAACTTTGAACAGTCATAACTCCTAGCTCACGATGAGTTACGTGTAGTTCCAGCCATGTTAGCAAAGCTCGTAGAATGATCTTTCCAACGCCACCGAGTTTGCTCGATTTCGAGTTCGTATGAGTGAGTTATGCCCTTTGGAAGTTGGCAGGGAAATCCGTCCGGAAAACTGTAAGGGCATTTTGGTCTTTTTCCTAGCCATTTCTTTGGGTTATATTGAGGTGTTAGACTGAGTTTTGGATCATTTTTGTCCCATTTTAAAAGAGTGAGAGTTAGGGTTTTTGAGAGGAGAGAAGAGGAGGAGAAGAAGAGGAGAAAAGAGAAGAAGAAGCAAAGATTCGTCAAGATCGTCGTGGATTTTCGTCGGAGGTGATCCCTATTAAGGTATGTGAGTTCTTAGTGTGGATTGACCCTTTCCCCCACACATAAAAATCATTTTATTATTTTGAGAAAATATTGGATATGTTATTGAAGTTGTTGGGTTGTGTTGTTGATGTTGTGGTTGTGTTGGTTGAGGATTGTGGTTGTGTTGTTGAAGTTTCTTGTTGGTTTGGTGCATGTTCTCGGATGGAATTATGAGTTGAATCTAGTGTATATTGAGGGTTTTTAATGATTCTAAGTGATTGGGGAAGAAATCTTTCGATTTTAGGCAAAATAGGGTGAGAAAACGAGAAAATGAACTTGCTGAAATTTCTGGGTTGGGGGCCTGGCGCGATGTGCCTGCCAGAGCGCCCCAAACTCACCTATGAGGTTTTAGGGATGGCGCTCCGCGCCTTGCAGAGTGCCAAGGACGCCAAGACTTCTCTTTTATCCCCCACTTCCTCATGCATGTTCCTAGGTATTATACCTATGTTTCATAGTTGTTTTCGACACTCCAAAGTACGTCTAAACATAAAGAATCCCTCCATAACATGTGATCAAACACCTTGAATTCATAATTAGAATTCAAGGAAAGTTAGTTTCCAAGTCAAGTGAAATTAGTTTCCAATTCTAGTGAAGTTAGTTTCCAATTCAAGTGACGTTAGTTTCCAAGTCAACTGAAATTAGTTTCCAAGTCAAGTGAATTTAGTTTCCAATTCAAGTGAAGTTAGTTTCCAAGTCAAGTGAAGTTAGTTACCTAGCCAAGTGAAGTTACTTTCCAAGTCAAGTGAAGTTAGAAGCCAAGTGAAATTAGAAGTCAAGCTTAAAATTTAAGTAAGCCCAAGCAAGTCTTCAAAGTTTTCAAGAGTCTTTATTGAATGTTTTAACTTCTTTCTAAGGCTCAAGTTCCAAGTTAAGTATATAGTTTCAAGTCGAGTAAAGAGTATCGAGTTTCAGTTAAGTCAAGAGTTTCAAGTTAGGTCAAGAGTTTCAAGTTAAGTCAAGAGTTTTCAGTTTAGTCAAGAGTTTCGAGTTAAGTCAAGAGTCAAGAGTTGAGTTTATTTCTCAAAAGTTATTAGAGAACTAAGTATTCCCAAAGAAGTTTATAAATGTTTTCACATCTAAAACGAGAGGAAACTGAGATTTCCAAAAGAGTTTTGAGCAGTTGAGTACTATCTCTTTTTGATAAAAGATAAGTTTTGCGAAAGAGTTTCTAAAACCTGATTAGTATGACAAATCGAGTATGTCATCAATATTTAAACAGTATGGTCTCTAGATATACCATTAACGTTTAAGAAGTATGGATATCCCGAGTCATCAATGATCATATTAAAAATATGGTTTTGACTTGTTGTTTTTAGAAAGAGTTTTCAAGAGCCTTTGGGCTAAGTTTTGAGTAATTATCTCAACTAAAGAAAGATGTGTTTAAAACACTAATGAGCTAAAGTATTTTGGGAGTAGTGTTGACCACCGAATTGGGGACATGAGTTCATATTAACTCAACTCTCCATAAGAACCATATAGCCAAACATAGGATTTCTCGGATCATACTTTTTAGATGATCACGTAAGATTAAGCTAGTGGATCCACTTGGTAAAGATAGCTTCCTATACCACGGCCAGGTATAGGATGATCCTCGGGCAACGTGAGGTAAAATGTTGTATCATTAGCTTCCTATATCACAACAAGGTATAGGATAGTCCTCGGGCAACGTGAGGTAAAACATTATATCATTAGCTTCCTATATCACGACAAGGTATAGGATGGTCCTCAGGCAACGTGAGGTAAAACGTTGTATCTTTAGCTTTCTATATCACGGCAAGGTATAGATGGTCCTTGGGTAACATGAGGTAAAACGTTATATCATTACTTAAGTATGTAGTGGTGGTTATCGGTTAAAGAACTCCCACAGTAGAAAGAGCTTGGTTCGTCGAGAAGTTCTGCTTAGTGTGGATGGGGGTATGGGACTTCATTCATGCATTGCACAAGTAGACTTCGAAAGGAAGCATGGTATTTTCATGATATTATAAATATGATTTTTACGTCATGTTTTAAATAGTTTTGCAAGGTTTATATATATATTGCATGTGTCTCATTGCTTTATATTCAGTTCAGTTATTCGTGAGTTGTACAGAGCCAAGGTAAGCTCTCTTTTGTATTCTTTTCAAGCTTAAGTTGTTGTTTAGCTGTCAGCTCGCATACTAGTATATTCCATGTACTGGTGCCAGTTGGCCTGCATCTTGTTATGAGGTTGACGCAGGTACCTAGGATCAGCATCCAGTACGCCTTTGTTCTAGCTGAGCACTCCAGAGTCAGTGGTGAGCCTCTTTGCATTCCAGAGGACTCAATTATTTATGTTCTTAAGTTTTGTTTTATTAGGATGTTGTGGGGTCTGTCCCAACATCCATCTCAGTATTTTAGAGGCTTCATAGAGAGTCAGTCAGTCAGTTAGTTTGAGTCTCTCTTTTGTGTATATATATGTAAATATTCTCTTTTGAGACTCGAGTTGCCATTTTAGCCAGATTTTATCCGTTGGTTATTTTATAACCTTTCATTGCATTGAGTTATGCTTTTGAGATAAGTTTTCGCTGAGTTAAGAAAGCCAGGCCAAGGGTTCGCTTGGGGCCAGCAATGGTCTCCGAGTGCCGATCCCGCCCAGGGTGTAGGCTCGGGGCGTGACAAACTTGGTATCAGAGCACAAAGTTCAGGTGTCCTAGGGTGTCTATGAAGCCGTGTCAGTAAGCTCTGGTTTATGGTTGTGAGGGCCCCACTTCTATAAATGAGGGACTACAAACATTTAAGAAAAGTCTCCCTTCTTTCACACTCTTAATCGTGCAATAGAGCTAAGTCATAAAGATCTATTCTAACTCATGCGTTCTCAGAATCTTTCGACTACCCATCATACTAGAGGTGGTTGAAAAGCAGAGTCAGTTCTTTGTCGATGAGTTGTTCTTAGCAAGAGTCTTGAGAAAGTCATGAGAATTCAGAGGGGCTTAAGAGAAGCCCAAGAGTAAGTTAAGTGTTCAGTTTCGGAGTAATGCCTTCTTATGTATCGTGCATTTGAGCTAAAAGTGAGTTGTACTCTCTTCTCTAAGTATAGTTTCAGCTGAGAGCCTTACGAGGAGGTATGCTTAGAGCTTGGGTATGATTTTCACCCGAAAGAGTAGCATGAGTTACGAGATCATGAGCAGTAGTAGAGAAAGAGCCCAAAGTTTGAGAGAGAAATATACAAAAGTTTAGTAATTCAAGTAAGGGAGATAGTGATAAGGCAAGCTATGTTATTGTAGTCATGCACCCAGTAAGTTATGAATGAGGAGTTGTCCCTTATGTNCACGACAAGGTATAGGATGGTCCTCGGGCAACGTGAGGTAAAACGTTGTATCTTTATCTTTCTATATCACGGCAAGGTATAGATGATCCTTGGGTAACATGAGGTAAAACGTTATATCATTACTTAAGTATGTAGTGGTGGTTATCGGTTAAAGAACTCCCACAGTAGAAAGAGCTTGGCTCCTTGAGAAGTTCTGCTTAGTGTGGATGAGGGTATGGGACTTCATTCATGCATTGCACAACTAGACTTCGAAAGGAAGCATGGTATTTTCATGATATTATAAATATGATTTTTACATCATGTTTTAAATAGTTTTGCAAGGTTTATATATATATTGCATGTGGCTCATTGCTTTATATTCAGTTCAGTTATTCGTGAGTTGTACAGAGCCAAGGTAAGCTCTCTTTTGTATTCTTTTCAAGCTTAAGTTGTTGTTTAGCTGTCAGCTCGCATACTCGTATATTCCATGTACTGATGCCAGTTGGCCTGCATCTTGTTATGAGGCTGACGCAGGTACCTAGGATCAGCATCCAGTACGCCTTTGTTCCAGCTGAGCACTCCAGAGTCAGTGGTGAGCCTCTTTGCATTCCAGAGGACTAAGTTATTTATGTTCTTAAGTTTTGTTTTATTAGGATGTTGTGGGGTCTGTCCCAACATCCATCTCAGTATTTTAGAGGCTTCATAGAGAGTCAATCAGTCAGTTAGTTTGAGTATCTCTTTTGTGTATATATATGTAAATATTCTCTTTTGAGACTCGAGTTGCCGTTTTAGCCAGATTTTATCCGTTGGTTGTTTTATAACCTTTCATTGCATTGAGTTATGCTTTTGAGATAAGTTTCCGCTGAGTTAAGAAAGCCAGGCCAAGGGTTCGCTTGGGGCCAGCAATGGTCTCCGAGTGCCGATCCCGCCCAGGGTGTAGGCTCGGGGCGTGACAAACTTGGTATGAGAGCACAAAGTTCAGGTGTCCTAGGGTGTCTATGAAGCTGTGTCAGTAAGCTCTGGTTTATGGTTGTGAGGGCCCCACTTCTATAAATGAGGGACTACAGACATTTAAGAAAAGTCTCCCTTCTTTCACAGTCTTAATCGTGCAATAGAGCTAAGTCATAAAGATCTATTCTAACTCATGCGTTCTCAGAATCTTTCGACTACCCATCATACTAGAGGTGGTTGAAAAGCAGAGTCAGTTCTTTGTCGATGAGTTGTTCTTAGCAAGAGTCTTGAGAAAGTCATGAGAATTCTGAGGGGCTTAAGAGAAGCCCAAGAGTAAGTTAAGTGTTCAGTTTCGGAGTAATGCCTTCTTATGTATCGTGCATTTGAGCTAAAAGTGAGTTGTACTCTCTTCTCTAAGTATAGTTTCAGCTGAGAGCCTTACGAGGAGGTATGCTTAGAGCTTGGGTATGATTTTCACCCGAAAGAGTAGCATGAGTTACGAGATCATGAGCAGTAGTAGAGAAAGAGCCCAAAGTTTGAGAGAGAAATATACAAAAGTTTAGTAATTCAAGTAAGGGAGATAGTGATAAGGCAAGCTATGTTATTGTAGTCATGCACCCAGTAAGTTATGAATGAGGAGTTGTCCCTTATGTGTAGACTAAGAAGTGATGAGTTGTGAAGATTACATCATAAAAGGAAGAGTGTGTTGTAGCTAGAAAGTAGTTAGTGATGAAGTGTTATTGTGTAGAAAATGACCAAGTGAGAGTGTTGAAAAAGAAAGAAGAGTATTCATGAGGTGTTAGATCTAAGCTAGGCTTATGATTTTGAGGGAGGTCCCATAATATTCAAAGTGGTATAGAATTATTGGGCATTGACGTATAGTGAATGAGTGAATAGTACTCAAGTTGTGAAGGGAAATGTGATAGCAAATTGTGAGTATGAATATTAAGAGGTGAGGTTTGACTATTGGTCATAAGGTCCTAGTGGACGAGAGTTTCTGAATTTGTACGTAGTCGTTGTAAGTTAGTATAGTAATCATATTAATATTCGGGTTTAGTCATAAACCTTAAGCTTGAATTTGAGATGACTGTCATGACCAAAGAAATGGCAATATGAGAGTGATGATGCTAGTCTTGAGATTTTATCTAATAGACTTGACATAAAGTAGGTGAGGAATTAAGGTGATTAGTTGCAATAAATATGAGTGGTACAAGTGAGAGACCCTAACCTTTAGATAAGGGCAATGAAGTGTGATTAAGTCACCAGAGTAACAAGAGCGTTAAGAGGTGTACTGAGAGGGTATGTAACCAGAAGAAGTTAAAGGAAACACCTTTGAAAGAGGTCTTAGCACCGCTTATAGAGAGCTTGGTAGGCATGAGATAAATTTCTCCCAAGTGTTAGATTAAAAGAAGAGGTAAACAAGTTAAAGATGTGGAATAGGTCCATAGCTTTCAAGTGTTAGCTTTACACCTAAGGGGGAGATGTCAAGATGAGAAATTGAGTCAAGTGTTTTAGATTAAGATGGTAATGAATTCAAAGAGTTTGCGAGATATCTTTTCAGAGGTCATTTTAGAAATGGAGTGGTGTTATAAAGAGGAGCTTGAGGTTCTTATCGTGTTGTGATGGTGGGATAGTTCCATTTAAGGTTTTTAACAATGAGGAAGAAAAGGATGAGGTTTTACTATGAGAAATATTCAAATGAGAGCCCTTAGTTGGATCTAAAGGAGTGGTTAGTAAGAGTCCATGGAGTTGTTAGAATACTAAGCTTTAATGCGGTGTTAAAGAGTTAGTCTTGGGATAAGATTCCCTATAGAGAGGTATAGAATCCGAACCTAAGGATTTGGGTTAAGCTCGAATATGGTAAGATCAGACCATTAGATGCAGACCTTAGTAAGAGTAAACCCTTCCATACCAAGACTAGCCGTCATTCGAGGATGAATGATTCCAAGGGGGAGATATTGTAACACCCCAGAGAATTGTTCGAACTAAGAATTGAGCCGTCCTTTATGTGGAGTGAGATTTTACCGGGGAATAAAATTTCTTGAGTGTTAAGTTAAGGTCCCTAGATGTAGCACATTGAGTTCCAAGAAGAGTTGAATTGGAAATAGTCATTTTGGAAAGAATCTGGAAAATTTGGCTAATTATGGAAAAAAGGTGAGTTTTTTGTCAACTTTGAACAGTCATAACTCCTATCTCAGGATGAGTTAGGTGTATTTACAGTCATGTTAGCAAAGCTCGTAGAATGATCTTTCCAACGCCACCGAGTTTGCTCGATTTCTAGTTCATATGAGTGAGTTATGCCCTTTGGAAGTTGAGAAGTTGGCAGGGAAATCCGTCCGGAAAACTGTAAGGGCATTTTGGTCTTTTTCCTAGCCATTTCTTTGGGTTATATTGAGGTGTTATACTGAGTTTTGGATCATTTTTTCCCATTTTAAAAGAGTGAGAGTTAGGGTTCTTGAGAGAAGAGAAGAGGAGGAGAAGAAGAGGAGAAAAGAGAAGAAGAAGCAAAGATTCGTCAAGATCGTCGTGGATTTTCGTCGGAGGTGATCCCTTTTAAGGTATGTGAGTTCTTAGTGTGGATTAATCCTTTCCCCCACACATCAAACTCATTTTATTATTTTGAGAAAATATTGGATATGTTGATGAAGTTGTTGGGTTGTGTTGCTGATGTTGTGGTTGTGTTGGTTGAAGTTTGTGGTTGTGTTGTTGAAGTTTCTTGTTGGTTTGGTGCATGTTCCTGGATGGAATTATGAGTTGAACCTACTGTATATTGAGGATTTTTAATGATTCTAAGTGATTGGGGAAGAAACCATTCGATTTTAGGCGAAATAGGGTGAGAAAACGAGAAAATGAACTTGCTGAAATTTTTGGGTTAGGGGCCTGGAGCGATGCGCCTGCCAGAGCACCCCAAACTCACCTCTGAAGTTATAGGGCTGGCTCTCCGCGCCTTGCAGAGCGCCAAGGACGCCAAGACTTCTCTTTTATCCCCCACTTCCTCATGCATGTTCCTAGGTATTATACCTATGTTTCATAGTTGTTTTCGACACTCCAAAGTACGTCTAAACATCAAGAATTCCCCCATAACATGTGATCAAAGACCTTGAATTCATAATTCCAATTCAAGGAAAGTTAGTTTCCAAGTCAAGTGAAGTTGGTTTCCAATTCAAGTGAAGTTAGTTTCCAATTCAACTGAAGTTAGTTTCCAATTCAAGTGAAGTTAGTTTCCAATTCAAGTGAAGTTAGTTACCAAGTCAAGTGAAGTTAGTTTCTAAGCCAAGTGAAGTTATTTTCCAAGTCAAGTGAAGTTAGAAGCCAAGTGAAATTAGAAGTCAAGCTTAGAAGTTAAGTAAGCCCAAGCAAGTCTTCAAAGTTTTCAAGAGTCTTCATTGAACATTTTAACTTCATTCTAAGGCTCAAGTTCCAAGTTAAGTATACAGTTTCAAGTCGAGTAAAGAGTATCGAGTTTCAGTTAAGTCAAGAGTTTCAAGTTAGTCAAGAGTTTTCAGTTAAGTCTAGAGTTTCGAGTTAAGTCAAGAGTCAAGAGTTGAGTTCATTTCTCAAAAGTTATTAGGGAACTAAGTATTCCCAAAGAAGTTTTTAAATGTTTTCACATTCAAGACGAGAGGAAACTGAGATTTCCAAAAGAGTTTTGAGCAATTGAGTACAATCTCTTTTTGATAAAATATAAGTTTTGCGAAAGAGTTTCTAAAACATGATTAGCATGACAAATCGAGTATGTCATCAATGTTTAAACAGTATGGTCTCTAGATATACCATCAACGTTTAAGCAGTATGAATATCCCGAGACATCAATGATCATATTAAAACTATGGTTTTGACTCATTGTTTTTAGAAAGAGTTTTCAAGAGCCTTTGGGCTAAGTTTTGAGTAATTATCTTAACTAAAGAAAGATGTGTTTAAAACACTATTGAGCTAAAGTATTTTGGGAGTAGTCTTGAGCATCGAATTTGGGACACGAGTTCATATTAACTAAACTCTCTATAAAAACCATGTAGCCAAACATGGGATTTCTCGAATCATACTTTTTAGAAGATCACGTAAGATTAAGCTAGTGGATCCACTTGGTAAAGATAGCTTCCTATACCACGGCCAGGTATAGAATGGTCCTCGGGCAACGTGAGGTAAAACATTGTATCATTAGCTTCCTATATCACGACAAGGTATAGGATGGTCCTCGAGCAACGTGAGGTAAAATGTTGTACCTTTAGCTTTCTATATCATGGCAAGGTATAGGATGGTCCTTGGGAAACGTGAGGTAATATGTTGTATCACTACTTAAGCATGTAGTGGTGGTTATCGGTTAAAGAACTCCCACAGTAGAAAAAGCTTGGTTCCTCGAGAAGTTCTGCTTAGTGTGGATGGGGGTATGGGACTTCTTTCATGCATTGCACAAGTAGACTTCGAAAGGAAGCATGGTATTTTCATGATATTATAAATATGATTTTTACGTCATGTTTTAAATAGTTTTGCAAGGTTTATATATATATTGCACGTGTCTCATTGCTTTATATTCAGTTCAGTTATTCGTGAGTTGTACAGAGCCAAGGTAAGTTCTCTTTTGTATTCTTTTCAAGCTTAAGCTGTTGTTTAGCAGTCCAGCTCGTATACTCGTACATTCTATGTACTGATGCCAGTTGGCCTGCATCTTGTTATGTTGTAGACGCAGGTACCCAGGATCAGTATCTAGTACGCCATTGATCCAGCTGAGTACTCCAGAGTCATTGGTGAGCCTCTTTGCATTCCGGAGGACTCAATTATTTATGTTCTTAAGTTTTGTTTTTTTAGGATGTTGCGGGGTCTGTCCCAACATCCATCTCAGTATTTTAAAGGCTTCATAGACAGTCAGTCAGTCAGTTAGTTCGAGTCTCTCTTTTGTGTATATATATGTAAATATTCTATTTTGAGACTCGAGTTGCTTATCCGTTGGTTGTTTTATAACCTTTCATTGCATTGAGTTATGCTTTTGAGATATGTTTTCGCTCAGTTAATAAAGCCAGGCCAAGGGTTCGCTTGGGGCCAGCAATGGTCTCCGAGTGCCGGTCCCGCCCAGGGTGCAAGCTCAGGGCGTGACAGTTGACAACCATACATATTGAAACCTCTTGAGCCAAAATGCCCCTAGCATTTCACCCAAAAATCCTTTTTGAAGAATAGGTATGATTGAATAGCCAACTTAGATCAAAAGTCTGAGTTGAAGGTATGGAAAGAAAGGAGGAATGTAAGCCAAGTGGAAGGCAAAGAAAGATGAAATGAGATTCAACTTTAAAGTTTGTTACAAAAAGATGGAACCTCTCCTTATAAAACAAATGTGTGTGATGAACAACATTTGAAATATATGAAAAAGGGAGTTTGATGGAATAAAAAGGGGATCCAAATAAAGTGATTGAAAAATCAAAGTTTGATTTCTCAAATGAAAAAGAATGAAAAGAACTTGAGAAGAGTCAAGATGATTGCAACAATGCTTTGAGAAGGTGAAGTCACTGAGCCAAATTGATCATACCTTAATCCTTAGCTCTATTACCAGCCTAAAAGACCCTTGAGATCTTGCATGAACTTGATTGTGTAATGACTGGAAAAATATGGGCAAACCTATGGGATGAAGGTTGCATGTATTTCTCTTTTGGGAGAGTGATAGTTGTATTGATTCCTCCCCTCCTTCTTTATTGATTTGTTTTGTGAGAGCATGCAATGATTTTAGATTTGAGGGTACTTGAATGCATTTTTTAAAACATGTCCTTGCATTAGAAAAGAAGCTATAGTGAGTTTGAGCTTGTGTTGTGACCGGCTAGTCATTCTTTGAAGCTTGTAGATCATGATTGAGTGTAGCATGTTGTTGAGAGTAGTCTTGTAATGGTACTCACATGTTAACTCTCATTGTGTACTGTTGTAGACACCTTGTTGAGTTGATTGTGTTCTTGATTTAATTGAGGACAAGTAAAAGTTTAAGTTGGGGTATTGATGAGTGGTAGATTTACATTTATTTGAGTCCAATTTAGCTCAACAATTACTGTCCTCAATGCCTAATTATGTCCTATTCTAATGATATTGTGGTTATTTGTAGCTATGAAGGCTAAAGGATAAGGAAATGATGGATGTTTGAAAGAATGGCCAAAAATATGAAAAGAAATGTAAACTCCATATTGTTGATCGCCTTGGAAGAAGGGTGGACCGCCCAATGAGACTAACCTCACCTAAAGTAAAAGTGCACAACACTTGAATTTATTGAGGCAGGTCGGCAAACAAAAAAGGAAATGGCGATGCGCCGAATAAGAAAGGTGAATATGTTGATTATCGCCGAATGCAGTAGTACGAGGAGAAAAATGGAAGGCTTTAAAGGCAAACAAATGTGGTACTCGGCGATTCAGCGAGTGTGAAAGGAAGACTCGAATGAGCTTGCCGACTGAGGTTCAAACACTTAAAGTCTAGAGGAAGAAAAAGGCGAGCTGAGGAGCAGTTGGCGATCCACACATTACTATCTACGAGCCCAACTAATGTCGCCCAATGGGTCACACATTGAGTTTTGGGCCAAATTTTGGGGAAAGTGCAAATACTCCAAAGGAAAGAGAAAGAAAAGAGTTCGAAAAAGGTTCTAAAATTCTAAAGCTTTGAACAAGAGTGAGAGAAAGAAGATTTTACCTTGTGAAGAATACTTTCTAGTTTTTGGCGTTTTTTTAACTTTGTTCTTAAAATTGATAAATTGAAGTTGGATTCAAAGTGGGTTTGTTGTAATTGCTTACTTTCATGTTTCTCATGGTTTCTTTCATGAAATGTATAATTTCTTTACTCTTCATAAGGGTTGGCTAAAACTCCAAGATCTAGGGGTGCAATTATTGTGTTGGGCATTGATTTAATGTAGTGGGTATTATGTTATGGTCTATTGTGTTGCTTTTCGTGCATGGATTTGAGCTAATTAGCATGGGGTTAACTTATGGGTTAAAGTTGCAAACTTAATTCCTACTTCTGATCTCCGATTAATGCTCAAAAGAGATTGATTGGAGTGGGTAATTAGTCTGATACTTGTAATTTAGGTTTGATGTATGAAACTTGCTTGAAAATAGAGGTTACGGGTCGGGTTTATTTGTTGTATTGCTGCATCGAAAGAGAGAATCGTGTAAGGTATTCGGTTGTTCAATAAAACACATAGATGAGACCAAAAGGAGATTTTATGATATGCCACTATGAGATTGAAAGAAGATTAGTATCATTGAAGGTGATCCAACCTATCCAGGAATCTTCATCACTATAGATCAAGACAATTACCCTATGTGACATCGATTTCCAATCCCGTCACCCCTAGATTGCTTGTTACTTATTTGAATTTCTAAAATCTTGGTTTGATTGTGACTTATGACATCAAAATCATTTTATTAAATTTGGTGGAAAGATCCACCCACTTGTTTTATTGTTGTAAATAAGCAAACTTACATCCCAAATTTCCTGATATAATTCTAGCCCTGTATCATTCTCTGTGGGATTCGACCCTGAGTCTTCGTTGGATATTTTTATTGAAGACAACCCCTTAATTACTCTTTTAACTGGTTTTGAAGAGTAGTTTGAGTGCTATCAAGGCTGGAAGTAACTAAAACAGGAGGATATTTTGCCTACATTGAGGCTAGATCTTCTTTTCTTGACAAAATTAAAGGAAAGAAATTTGATGATGAGAAGCTGAGCCTGATTCATTGTATGTTCTTGCAGGGAGAGGACAAAGAGGCTATGATTTATGGAAAAGGTGTCTTGAGGGTTAAGGGGCGGGTATGTGTCGTGTTGATGATTTGACTTAGACTATTCTTGTAAAGGCTCACACTTCGAGGTTTTTTATACATTTGGTTCAACTGAGATGTATTATGACATGAGTAAAAATTATTGGTCAACTAGAATAAACTGTGATATTGTTTATTTTGTTGCCCAATGTATGATTTGTCAGCAGGTAAAGAATGAGCAATAGAGGCTTGGATGGACACTTTAGAGAATGCCCATTCTCGAATGGAAGTGGGAAAGGAATTCAATGGGCTTTGTGACTGGTCTTCCAAATACATTGGGTAAGTTTGATCAGTGTGGGTAATTCTTGACACGTTAACTAATGCTTGTCACTTTGTTCCGGTCAAGGTGACTTATAAGGTAGAGAAGTTAGCCAAACTCTATATCAATCTTCGAGATTGTTCGATTGCATGGAGTTCCGATTTCCATCATTCAAATAGAGATACAAAGTTTAATTTTAACTTTTAGAGGACCTTGCAGGCTGAGTTAGGTACTATATTGGATCGCAGTACCACATTTCACCTTAAGACCAATGGTCAATCTAAGAAGGCAATTCAAGTGCTGAAGGATTTGGTTTGTGCTTGTGTGATAGATTTCGGTGGTCATTGGGATCGGTTCTTACCCTAGGAAGTGTTTTCATACAGCAATAACAATCACTCGAGTATTGATATGGCTCCATTTGAGGCATTGTGCATAAGAAGATGTAGGTCTCATATTGGTTGGTTCGATTCATTTGAGATGAGACCTTAGGGTACTGATCTTCTAAGTGAATCATCGAAGAAGGTGAAATACATTCAGGAGAAGGTTCTAGCAACAAAGTAGGCCACAAAGAGTATGCATACCGGAAAGTGAGGGGCTTGGAGTTTATGGAGGGAGAGAAAGTGTTGTTGAAGATTTCACCCATGAAGGGTGTGATGAGGTTTTGTAAGCGAGGTAAGCTTAGTTTGAGGTATATTATTTCATTTGAATTTCTTAAGCGTAAGGGAGAGGTGGCCTATGAATTAGTTTTGCCTCCAATGTTGTTCGTAATACACCAAGTATTTCATGTATTTATGTTGAAGAAGTATTATGGTGATGGAAACTACATTATTTGTTGAGATTCGGTGTTATTTGTTGAGATTATGTATTATAAGGAGGTACCTGTAGCTATTCCAGATAGGGAGGTTCGAAAGTTGAAGTAACAGAAGATTGCATCTATGAAGGTCCAGTGAAAAGATTGGTCGGTTGCAGAGTCAACTTGGGAGACTGAGGCTGATATGCCTAAAATGTATCCATACTTTTCGTCGATTCAAGTACTCTCCCCCGCTTTTATTTTGATCATTAAGGGATGAACGGTTGGTAAATTGGAATCTGATGTAACGACCCGTTAGGTCATTTTGAGCACTACAACTGTTTTTGACTCTCTCTGTAACAATTTAAATGGTATTTTTGCACTATTAATTTAACTACAGTTGTCTAGTTGGTGCGTATTTATTAAATTAGTAAATTTTAAATAATTAATTTACTTGGTGGTTAATGGGTCAAATCCATAATTTATTTATATCTTATACCACCTTACTCATTTTTTGGAATAAGTTAAAGAAGGCTATTATTATTTTAATTATAACATAAACCTAGGGGAACTAATATCCTTAGACGAGCGGAAGATGGACACCTCATACTTCATGGTCAGGAAAGAAAATAATTAAAAGTTAGCTTTTAATATTTTTATAGATAATATATAGTGAATAAGTGGAGATCCAATTAAAATTTTCATTATATTATTGGAGTTGGACAAGAAGTTAGAAATTGATAATGTTGACACATGTTGTTGCAAGGTTTGTTGGTTCTGTATATTAGGGGGATAAGAAATAATGGATTAACTTACGGAATAATGATGACTCAATAATTAAGAAAGACTCATTGTTAGGTGGGGTGTCAAATTCCTACTAAATTTGTACTTTTTTTATTTTTTATGGTTTAGCATTTTAGTTGGGAATATCTCTTGAATATCACATACAACTTCTCTTCTCTCTCTCTTCCAAAGCATACGGCTTTCTGGATGTAGATGATGATATCTATACATATGGATTTTAAATATATCGTAGAATGAAGTACCACATGGGTGGATATATATATGAATCCAAACAGCCGAATTACTCATGTTATGATCTTCTACATCCTAGGTCTTCTCATTCCGTCATCTGGCTTATGTTCTTTATGTAGCATTCAGACTGAATGACTCTATGAAATTACGTCGATACTTCCACATATTATGGGTAATGTAGGAGACATCTCTATTTTTCCCCGGGAAATCTTTAGATTTCCCACTGCTTAACTTTCAATTCGCCTCTGACCATCAAATGAAATGTGAATAATCCGTCCTCCTCTCTTTGAAAGAAGGGGCGCTTCCGGTTTTGTCGATGGTTGAAACAATTTTGTCTTCTCCATATTACTATATCTCTAGAGTCAATAATTTTATATGAGGCACTACTGAACTCAATCACTTGCTGCCATTACTCTTCAGTTTTCTATTGAGGTCTATCCTGCAGAGGTACTAAAATTAGATCGGTGATCGATTTCTAGGTTTCGTCGTAAACCTAATTGGTTATTTCCAATTACATAAATCAATAATTCAAACCGCACTCAAAGGTAAGGCATTTCCCATTTTTATAGGAACTTCTGTACCAGAAACAATGGTATCTCCAATTATAGCCCCTCTGGGATGTAAAATATATATCTTCTCACCATCCCCATAGTGTATGAGACAAATGTATGCATTTCGATTAGGGTCGTATTCTATGGTTACGATTCTACCATATATGTCCTTTCCATTTCGTCGAAAATCGATGTTACGGTATAGACGTTTATGACCTCCCCCTCTATGCCTTGCTGTAATGATTCCTCTGGCATTACGACCTTTACCACAACGATGCTATCCATAAATAAAATTATTTCATGGATTGGATTTCACTTGACTGTCTACGGTTCCATTGTGTGTGCTCGGGGTAGAAGTTTTGTATAAATGTATCGCCATGCTATTAATTATTTTTATTTAAGTTCTTTTCTTTCAAAGAGGTGGAATAGAATAACCCGGTTTAAGCATAATGATCATACGTCTGTAATGCATTGTATGTCCCATAATAAGTCCCATTCTTCTACTCTTTCCCGGAAGTCAATGACTATTCATAGCTATTACCTTGACACCAAAGAAGAGTTCGACCCAATGCTTTATTTTTGTCGTAGTTGATCCTGATTCGGCATTAGAAGTATATTGTTTTTTCCCCAATAACCGAATACTTTTGTCTGTAAATACTGCATATTTGATTCCATCCATAAATCTATTTTCTTCCCTATGAGTTATAGTCTCAATAAGAATGCTAGTTCTTACTGTTCATAAATTATGATATGAATATGCCACATCAATTCGTTATGTATGGATGATGAGATTCCATTGATACAGAGCCAATTCCAATAGGCTTATTGGAGGGTCCCATTGGCGTGCATCCAGTAGGAATTGAACCTACGAATTCGCCAATTATGGGTTGGGCACTTTAACCATTCATCCAGGATTTTAGAACTTTAGGTTGTGAAATGTTATAAATTTTGAATTATTGTAGAATTATAGAACTTTAAGTTGTGAATTTTAGAGAACTTGAATTCTTATAGGGTTTTAGAACATTAAGTTGTGAACTTTAGAAATCTTGAATTATTGTCGAATTGTAAAACTTTAAATTATGAACTTTAGAAATCTTGAATTATTGTAGGATTTTAAAGTTTAGGTTGTGAACTTTAGGAATCTTGATTTATAGAATTTATGAACTAATTATAAGGTTAAACTTTATAAATCTTGAAAAAATATAGTCTTTATGAACTATTTAATTAAGCTTGAACATAATTTTAACTTAATTAAAACATTGAGCTTAATTTGAAGTTTGAATTACTTGAAATCTTATTGACCTTGATATACTTAATTTTAATTAGAACTTTGAACTTAATTTATAATAACTTGAACTTAATTAGGAATCTGAACTTAAAATCATGTTGAGCTTAATTGGAAGTAAATAATTGAACTTAATTAGAACTTGAACTTAATTAGAACTTTAAACTTAATTTGAACTTTGAAGTACTTCAAATCTTATTGACCTTAATAATTTGAACTTACTTTACAATAACTTGAACTTAATTAGGAATTTAATTCATTTTTTGAAATCATAAACTTAACTACTGTTTATGAATTAATTAAGCTTGAAATTTATAGATCTTGAAATGTAGTATTTTTGAACTAATTAATTAGGTATATACGTAATAATAAATATAATTACTAAGTAATTATAAATATATATTAACAATATAAATTCGTTTAATGTAGTTAAATTATTATTAAATTTAATTTATAATTTAATATCTATATTTGTTGTAGATGAATTATATTTTGTGGATGTATAATATGCATTATGAAACTTGTGGTGGTTTGAAAGTTGAGTTTATTGACGGTGTTAGAGGTTTTATTTAACATACAATGACACTTGATATTTTCAAGAATAATGGATTAGTTAGGTGTCCTTGTAGTGCATGTAGGTGCTTAAATATTTTTGAACCAAATACGGTCACGGTTCATTTGTACTGTAATGGATTTAAGCCTAGATATTTTGTATGTGTTGATCATGGAGAAATAGATCGATTAAATGGTATGTGTTATAATTCGATGCATGTGGATAAATATAATATGCTTGCACCAATGACCAAATTAGGGTTGAACTTGATGATAGGGTTGAACATGATAAGGTTCATGAAATGATCAATGATGCTTTCAGGGTTCAAGGTGGGATGGAACCCAAACAATATTTTGATGAAGCTCCTAATAAAGAAGCAAGACATTTCTATGATCAATTAGAAGAGTCTAGTCATCCACTATGTGAAGGGAGTCCTCATTTTGCCTTGCTAGTTGCGGTTGGATTAATGAATATTAAATCAGATTAGAATGTTCCTAATGCGGCTATGGACTCAATGGTTGATCTTTTGGGTGCACTAGTTAATCCGGAGTTTAACATACCTAAGAACTTTTATTAGGCATAGCTTTTGGTTTAAAAGATAGGATTGACTTATGATAGAATTCATTATTGTATTAATGGTTGCATGTTGTTTTACAAGACTGATAGTGAATTAGAAAATTATAAGTTTTGTGGACATGCTCGTTTTAAGAGGACTCCGGCTGGAAAGATGGTCCCGGTTAAGGTGATGCATTATCTACCTCTTATTCCTAGGTTAAAGAGGTTGTATGCACCGATGAGGTCTGCCCCACATATGAGATGGCATCGTGAATACACGAGGACGCCAGGTGTCTTGTCTCATCAATATGATGGTGACACAGGGAAGCATTTTGATAATGTATATCCTGATTTTGCTAGTGAAACAAGAAATGTTAGATTAGGGTTGTGTGCAGATGGCTTCACACCATTCTCTAATGTTGTTCAGCAACAAGTTGATGTAGAATTGGAAATCACACTAGAACATCCTCAACACATATTAGAAGAAGTATATGACGATGATATAATGATAAATGTTGAGGAAGAAATAAATGAGGATGAGGAAATGATTCATTTGATGACGAATAATATGACAATGAAAATGAAACAACCCGGGAAGAAGAATGAGAGAACGGTGGAAATGAAACAAGTGAGGAGGAAGGATCAGTAGAATGATAGACTATATAGCTAGCATGTAAGTTATTTATTTTGCTAATACTAATTTTATTTAATTTATAATTTTTCTAGATTATCCATGTAAATTGGCATAAAGATGTCATTAGGGGGTGAAAGTGATAGATCTTGTGAGCATCTTGGAGTTATCTAACCTAGTAAGACTAAAACGAAGAATTCTAGGAGACCTATCGATCCTAAGGAAATTCCAGGATTTCCTTTTTCTGCGTCGGAGCACATTACTCATGATACCCATTTATTGGTTATTTCGTTTGGTACGACAGATCCTCAGGCATATTATCCTAATTATCGTCGACCAGCCGGTGCTTCCTCTACTTCATCGTTATTCCCTCCACAGCGCTACGAGGACCTACATTTAGAATCTATTCACGACCCTTATCGGTAGGTAGGACATCAGCTGGTACTTCATCTCCCACAAGTACATCTCATCTGTTAGTTGCCATGAGAATTAGATATTCTAGTTGTGAGCAGCCATATGTTGTGGCCGTTACACCTCACTTGACTTAACATTATGTGCAATCTGGTGTATTGTAACAACTTGGAAACTAGTAGGCTAAACAAGAGCTTGACATAAGGGTTTGAGTCGTAGATATAACTTTCCGTACCTAAATATAAGGGTTTTGGGTTATAACGTCAAGGTACAACTCCCGAAGAACCAACCAAGTGCCTTTGAGGAGGACTCTAAAAATCTGCCCAAAACAGTCCATCCACGAAAGGGGACCCACACCCTGTGGCTGAGGGGTCGTGGTTCAGGGTCCCAAAATAGGCTGCAGGACCACCACCCACAGATGAACACCTTGCCCCGTGGGTCCACCAATGGCCCGTGGGCATGGTCTCGTTGGTGAGATAGTGGTCAACTAGAGTCAGTTAAGTGAGGGGTAATATGGAACATTCCAAAATTAATTATATATTAAGGGACATCATTTTTTATTAATTTAGACTAACTATATATTGATTAAAGACCCCTAAATTTAGTCATCTTCCTCATAATTCCAAAATCCCAAATCAAAACCAACTTTCCCACAAACTCCTCTCTAGAACTCCAAGGAAGAAGAAGAAGAAAGTTGAAGCTAGGGTTTGAAGGAGAAAGATTTCTACTCAATTTCTTTGAATATTCATAGCTAAGGTATGGTAGTCCTTCATTCATGGAATCCCTCCAAAACTCAATTTCAAAGACATAAATTCCCCAAAAAAAAAACTAGGGTTTTACTGCAAGTCATAGATTCCTTTAAACAACTATTTTATTGATTTAATTACTTTACATTATGATTTAATTGACGATTTATTATAGTTTTATGACGAAATCTCCCAAGAATCCGTGAAATCCCCATATTCCCAATTTATGACCTTGTGATGTGGGTTAATTGAAGAAAGAAGAGTATTATGAGATTATGCTTATACTAATTTAGTTAATTGAATCATGTTATTATCCATGTCTAAAGTATTAATTCTAGATGTTTTGATTGAATTTGATCTATGGTCCTTGAAGGGCAAAGTAAGAGAATTATGCATGATTATGAGATATATGTATATGCTTTAAGAACACTTTTATAGTGAAGTCCCTATGAATATGATGATGTTGTTGTGTTGATTGAAAGGCTATTCTCATGAACACATAATAAACATGATGTGAAAGGTTTACTCACATAATGAAGATTCTAGGTTGAAAGGCTTTCTCACATAATTGAATCTAATGTTAAATGAAGACATGGACGGTGAAAGGTTATTCTCACGCATGATCTAAGCGCTATCCTAATGAACTCTTTTGGATTGATTGTCAAGTACATCCTTCCATAAGACATTAAGAAAGTTATGACTTAGTAAAGTATTTCATGGGAATTATGTTTAGCATCGAGTGGATATTGATAAGAGATGGAAGCCCTCACGTGATTTGAGCTTAGGTTTCTAAGAGCAATCTCTTGAGATGGATACCCTCACCAGAGTTGAGGTCGGGTATCTAGTAACAATATCTTTGTCCCATAACTACGTTCCCCCGCAGGTTATATAACTACTGGTTCCACCTAAGCTAAAGTAATGGTTCTACCTTAGGCAAGTAGGACAAACCTTTTCGGTGCGGGTAACACCGGATTCCATGTTAAGCTCACATGGTCTATGTTGGTTAAGGCTAATTTCCCATAAGGTCAAGTCTAGTATGAACTATGGCTTCTCAAGAAGCTTTACTTAGTATGAGTGACAGTATGGGATCTTATTCATGCATTGCACAAGCTTGCTTTGAGGTGGATCATGAAGTGTTTCTCTTATGTTATGCTAAAACTAGATTGCATTGGCTATGTCTATGTGTGTGATGTTATCTATTATGCTCACTAGTTATGATTATTGTCTACCACGTTATAGTCTATGTCTTATTATGATGTCTCTTATGCTTATGACACATTTTTTTCCAACTACCTTCAAAATGATTATTTAACTTAGCAAAGTGCATGTATTCAACTAAAATGTCCCTTTTAGCATGTTTTCAAGGTTTTTATGCATGACTATCATACTTAGTGCATTTTTGTACTAACCCATATTTTCCTACATTTTTCCCCTAAGTGTAGGTTCCGGTTATAAAGGTGGTCCCCATTGTGGCTAAGGCTTGGATTTGATCATTTCTCCTAGCTTGTTGGTGAGTCCCCGTAATTCGAGGATGGATGTTTTTACTTAGTAGTTTCATTCTCGTATTTCCTTTTTGGACTAAGTTGTATGGTATGTGTCCCTATTTGATTCAAGTATTGTAATAGATGGCTATATTGAGACAAGTCTAGACTTCCGCTTTGCTTTTATGAATTTTTTTTAAAGACTTGTAATGGGTTTTACTCCGTATTGTTCTAATGCATTATGTTCTTATATGCTAAGACTCTTACATGGAGCCTTTCGGGGTTCTATGTTCCATTTTACGTCTAGGGGGTACCGTGGGTTGTGACAAGTATCACCTACACCTATACCTAGTGCTACACCAAATGAGACATTAGCTCTACAATTGAGACAGAGGGACAGGATTGGCAGAGTCATGATTGAGTCGGATGGGTCATCGTATGTTTGTTATGTCATATATTTTTTACTTTATTTTACTTATTGGAGCATCTTTAATATATTATTCATGAACTGACATGTTTATTATGTGTTTTGCAGGTGGTTCCACTAAGGATGCTGCATGAGCTTTACAAGAGTGTGTGAGAAGACTTTTTACACAAGCTTATCACTCTTGGAGTGAGATCCCAAATAGTATACGTCAGGCGATGTTTAATGAGTTTAAGGTAAATAATTTTTTTGTTAAGTTTAATAATTTTAGTATACTTTTTTTTAGTTATCTAATGCAATTCATTTTTTAGACTATGTGTACTTGGGAACCAACGTATAGTATGGTCATTGTGACCACATTTGAGAGGAGGGCATCGACGAGACTATCTAGCTGGCTAAAGAAAGGTCGGGATACTGATAAGTGTCCGAGTTGGATGTTACCTCATGTTTTTTATGAAATGCGCTAGTATTGGAACACAAATAAGTTCAAGGCAATGTCCGAACAAGCCAAAAAGGCTAGAGGCAGTCTTAAGGGTGGCTCATTGCATACCGAAGGTGGAAATAGCATTGGAACAATTACAAGAGAGATGGTAAGTTATAATTCAAACTTTTAAATAAATAATTAGTTGATTAATATTTTTATAATATAAATTTCATTTTTTATTTATAGGAAAAAAGAAACGGGGCGCACTCCCCTTGAACCAGAGGTTTTCAAGAGGACTCATGTGTAGAAGAAAGAAAATGAGTTAGATTTAGATGTGTGGGTGGAGGAAAGGGTCGGACGAACTTTTGTAAGTTATTTACTTAATATGAATAAATACTATCAATAGTATGTATATATATATATATATATATATATATATAAATATATAGATGCTATTTTTTATTTTTAATATACAAGAGGAGTATCAGAAATACATGAATGAGAATCTAGATAGTTCGGTCTAAATGACACCTGAACTGTTAACTCAAATTTGGACAGAAAAAGGTGTAAGGGAAACACACAAGGGTAGATTGTATGGTCGAGGCTGTCGAAATGATGTAGGACGAATCATGTTAGGCACAAAAGGTATTGGATCATCATGTCAAGCCAAGACACTTGACGTTGTTCAGATTGTTGCTATGTCGTGACAAATAACAAAACTGACAGCAGCACTGGAATAGTCAGAGCAAAGAAGAGTATCTGAACAAAATAACATGAGTGCAACCATTCAACATACCAAAGAACAAGTGTTGAACCTCGCTCGTTGACCTAGAGCTACATTGCCCCTTACCAAGGACACCAACAACGAGAGTGGGGATGAGGATGATTATATAGACCGCACTCCCTGATTAGCTTCTATCGCTTTAGTTTATGAATTTTTTTAATTTGAAACAAATTTAGAAAGACTTTATAATTGTTTTTGTATTGTGATTTCGATACTTTTGAAGATTAATTTAAGTTTGTTGTTTTATATCTTATGTGCGATGTTTATTATGTATTTTTTTTATTGGGCTGATTTAATTTGTAGGTGTGTAGAAACTGGCAGTTTCTCATGTCAAAAAAATGAGGACAAAAACGACAAATATGTTGGTTTTGTCCATCGCTTTTGTGCATTATTTTTTTCAAATAAACCCAGAAAAACGACTGACAAGGTCTTTTAGTTTGTTGCTTTTTTAGGTTTTTCAAAATTTAATTTCCAAAAAAGCGATGGACGGAGTCTCCTTGTCTGTCGCTTTTCAAAATTTTAAAATATTACAAAATTAAAAATAAGCGATGGACTGCATCGCTTTTTGATAATATAAAAAAAGCGAAGCAGTTAATTGCTTATTAAAATATATTTTTTGAAAAAAAAATCAAAAGTGACGCATTCTGTCTATTTTGGAAAACCATCAAGCCAAAACCGGCGAACTTGATTACGTCGCTTTTTCGTCAATTCCGATCAATAAAGCATTGCAGTCCTTCGCTTTTGGGTGTCATTTTTCACCAGGTTTTTAGTGCTCAAATTCACCTTCGAACACAAACCTTTCTGGAAATACTTCCAAATTTGCGAGGTGAATTGTGCACCTCTATTTGAAATAATGGATACAGGAACTCCATGAAGTATGACTATTAGTTGAATATATAATCTAGCTTAATATTTTGCTGTATAAGTAGTCTTTCCAGGCATGAAGTGGGCTGATTTAGTCATCTGATCTACAATAACCCCAATTGAATCATGCTTCTTGCAAGATCGCGACAAACCAATAATGAAATCAATGTTGATCACCTCCCATTTCCATTCCAGAAGATCTAGTTCTGAGCCATACCACCGGGCCTCTGGTGCTCTACCTTGCCTTGTTGGCAATTCAGGAATTTAGCAACAAACTCTGCAATACATCTCTTCATACTACTCCACTAATATACTTCTCTCAACTCACGATACATCTTTGTGGAACCAGGATGGATAGATTATCTGGAGTTATGAGCTTTCTCCATGATCCTATCCTGAAGTTCGTCTACCTTTGGTACACACAATCTACCTTGATACCTCAACATTCCATCTGCCCCTTGTACAAAAGCCATCACTTTCTTCTTATGAACACTTGCCTTCAATTCAAGGAAAACAGGGTCTTGGTCGTGTTTCTCTTTCACTTCGGACACTACTGATGATTCAACCCCATTCATCACTACACTCCACATTCATTGCAATCTAATAACCGGACTCCCAATCATATAAGTTTGTGCACATCTTTCGCCAATTCTTTCTTGGCCTCCTCAACATTGGAAGTACTACCCATAGATAACCTACTCAAAGCATCAACAACAACATTAGCCTTACCTAGGTGATAGAGAATACTCATGTCATAATTCTGGAGTAACTCCATCCAACTCCTTCTTTATCTTAGATTAAGCTCTTTCTAACTAAAATCACATTGAAGACTCTTGTTCTTAGTGAACACATTTACATGACAACCATAGAGATAGTGACACAATATTTTCAAGGCAAATAGTACAACGGTCAACTCTAGATCATGGGTTGGGTAATTCTTCTTGTGAATCTTAAGTTGTCTGGAGGCATAATCTATAATTTTGTCATTATGCATCAATACACAACTCATTCCAACTATGGACGCTTCACAATATACAACAAAGCCTTGTGTACCCTCCAGTAAGGTCAACACTGGGCAGTAGTTAACCACATTTTTTTATTACTAAAGGTTTTCTCACAAGCTTGAGACCATTGAAACTTCGTTGTCTTCTAGTTCAACTTTGTCAACGGGGATGATATAGATAAAAACCCTCGACAAACCTCATATAACAACCATCCAATCCAAAGAAACTCATAATATCAGGTTGCGATATGGGTCTGGGCTAGTTCTCCACTGTCTCAATATTTTGAGTGTCAACTTGAATTCCTTCTCAAGATATAATGTGGCCTTAAAAAGATACAGACTCAAGGCAAAACTCACACTTGGAAAATTTGGCATATAACTCTCTATCAGTGAGAGTTTGGAGAACTATTTTGAGATTACTAGCGTGATCTTCCTCATTCCTTGAATAAATTAGAATGTCATCCATGAATACGATAAAAAAACATATCAAGATAAGGATTAAACACTTTGTTCATAAGATCCACGAATGTTGTGTGGGCATTAGTCAAGCCAAAAGACATAACAAGAAACTTATAATGACCATAGCGGGTCCTAAATGCTATCTTTGGGATGTAACTTTCTCTTACTCTCAACTGATGATAGCCAAATCTAAGGGCTATCTTAGAAAAGCAAGTGGCACACTGAAGTTGATCGAAAAGATCATCAGTTGTCGGAAAAGGATACGTATTTTTTATAGAAACCCTTTTCAACTGACGGTAATCTATGAACATCCTAAGAGAACCATATTTCTTTCACGCAAATAAGATCGGTGCACCCCAAGGTGAGACACTTGGTTGAATGAAACCTTTATCAAAAAGATCTCTCAACTTCTCTTTCAACTCTTTTAACTTAGCTGGAGCCATTCTATATGGAAAAATAGAAATAGGTTGAGTACATGAACAATATCTATGCCGAAGTCTATTTCTTTATCACGAGGGACTTTGGGAAGATCCTTTGGAAAGACCTCTGGAAACACACTCACAACTGGAACTGACTGAATAGAAGGTGTCTCTTCAGTAGAGTCATTCAATCAGACAAAGTGATAGATGCACCCCTTTGAAAATAACTTTTTGGCCTTTAAGGTACGGAATAAAACAACCCTTAGGAACTGCTGAACAACTCCTCCACTCTATATCATACTCATTAGGAAACTAGAACTTTACAACTCGAGTTCTACAATCAACTAAGGCATTACAAGCATGAAGCTAGTCCATACCTTGAATAACATCAAAGTCCATCATAATTACCTTGATTAAGTCAGCCATGGTGTTTGTGTGATTGGCAGAAATGGTATAATCACAATAAACCCTCTCAGCTAGAATAGACTTACCAACAGGTGTGGAAACACTAAAGGACTCAAGAAATTGTTCGGGAAAAATATCAAAACTCATAGAAATATATGGGGTCACAAAAGATGGACTCTCACCTGGATCAAGCAATGCATATACATCAAAAGTAAAGATTCTGATCATGTGATAACATCGGATGAATTCACTTACTCTTGGCGACTAGTGACAGAAAACAGACGGTTTGCTCCTCTGCCTGACCCTGAAGTAGCTCCTCTATGTGTCGCTCTATCTGCTGGAGCCGCTGAAGAAGATTGGGCTCTACTGCCCCCATTACCATTACCCTGCATGTTCTTAGGGCACTCTCTCATGAAGTGACCTATCTGACCATACTTGAAGCAGCCAGTGGATACATCACGACACGCTCCTGGGTAGTTCCTACCACTCTTAGCACATGTAGGAGTCCAG
Source organism: Solanum stenotomum (assembly GCF_019186545.1). Classification (NCBI taxonomy): domain Eukaryota; kingdom Viridiplantae; phylum Streptophyta; class Magnoliopsida; order Solanales; family Solanaceae; genus Solanum; species Solanum stenotomum. The sequence continues at coordinate 27,454,260 of NC_064287.1, forward strand.
TTGGCACATAGAGATTAAGTAGATCTAGCTTTGAAGTTCTATAAATTTAGATTCTTGAACTCATCTTTGTTCTTTTGTGAAGGTGCACTGGCAGATGATGGTGCAGGTCTGGATGGCCTTTGTTGAAAATATAACCAGTTCATATTTCCAGACTTCCGGTGTCCGGACTCATTACCATCAGTCTTATCCTTCTCGTTCCGGAACTGTTCTCTATCTCTCAGCTTATGTTCATCAACTTGTTGCACATAGATCATAAGCCTTACTATGTCCATGTCCCCTATCGACACAGTTGCCTTGCCCTCCTTACTTGAAAAGCAAGATAACCCATATGCAATCAATGTCATCCTACTCCTCATATCAGGCACTATATCCGAAGCATAACAAGACAGTTGAGTGAACTTGAAGGTGTACTCATGCACACTCATGGATTCCTGCTTGTGAGGAATTCTCTTACATGGGCATCTCTCGACTCAAGGGGAAAGAAATGCCCCATGAAGGTACTTTTAAACACAACCCAGCTCACAATTACTGATCCTTCAACCTTACTCTTTTTCCATTGGTCATACCAGACTCTAGAAACACCATTCAGTTGGAAGTAACTAACTCTACATGCTCGGCATCTGCAATATGCATCACCTCAAACACCTTCTGTAGTTATTCCACAAAGTTCTCCGGATCCTCAATGATACTTGAACCTGTGAATTCTGGGGAATTTATCCTGAAGAACTTACAATCCTGGATGTATCAGCCACATCCTGTCAAACCGCTCTTTGTTGGCCAGCTTGATTGGCCAAAACTTGAATCAACATCCGAATAGCATCCCAAAACTCAACATTAGAAACCTCTCCTCGGGGTTGCAGTTCTGGTGCATTGGGACCCCTATATCCTGGGGTTCAACATTCATCCTAGAAGGACAACGTCGAACAACTCTTCGTGGAGCCATGATTTGAAAGATACGCGCAAATAAAAATTAGAAAGAGACTTTTATAAAGTTGAACTCTGTCACACGAAAAGAGTATGAACAAAGTAAGATATTTCCTAAATGTCCCAGCCTCCTAATTATATATGTGGCGCACTTCACATCGATAACTACGACACTATAGACACGGCTTCAGTGACACCATAGGACTCTTGAACTCAGTGCTCTGATACAAACTTTGTCACGCCCCGAGCCTACGCCTTTGGTGTAACTGACACTCGAGAACCATTTTTGGTTCCCAAACAAACCCTTGGCCAGGCTCAATACTTATGGGAAGACTTACTCAACAATATATGACTTTAATTTGGAAAGATTAACTCAAAAATCTCAAGATAAATAACTTAGATTATTCAAAAAAATATTCAGCTGGCCAAAAGAGGCAACTCAAGTCTTAAACATTTAAGAATAGAAATGGAAAAGACTTTTGAAAAATCTACTATCTATGAATCCTCTAATGACTATGATGGATGTCGGGAAAAGACCCACAACATCCTAATAAAACGTAATAGAGAATAAGAATCCTCTGGAAGCAAGGAGGCTCACCAAAGCAACTCTGGAACTGCAAGTGGTATCAATAGTGTGCCTGTTGATGACTTTAAACTCATGTATCTGCATCGTGAAAAGATACAGGCCAATTGGTATCAGTACATGGAACATACGAGCATGCAAGGGGAACTCTAAAGAACATACATAAGCTTGAATTGACAAAAAGGAAGAACATGCTCACATTATCTTAACTTAATTCAAGGATACTCAAATATACTCAAACTCAGAAATACTCAACTTAGTTCAATATAAAGGCAACAATAAAGATGCATTATAAATAAATATCTTAAAATTGTAGATAATAACTCAAATTTAAAAATATAATAATGACTCTTTTACTCTTAATTGTGAGATTTTCTAACCGACAACCATCATTATGAGCTATGTGATAATTCAACAACTCGCCCATGCTGGCATAATTTTCATATACCTTGCCGAAGTATAAGACATCCTCAACTAAGTGGATCCACTAAGAAATGCTTAAAAGCTATAAGGAAATATCTAAAAAGTATGACCTATTACCCATGTTGGCATACATGGTTTTTGAGGACTCTGAGTTTTCAGACCTCATCCCCATATTAGTGCTCAATACTTCTATCAATAATATAACTCATGCTCATATGTTTATAAACATTTCCTCATCCTCAAACTTTGAGATTATTACTCAAAAGAGGTTCTCTTAAAAGAGATTGTGCTCAAAAACTCATCATGAACTTATTTGGAAATCAAGGTTTCCGCTCATTTTAAATGTAAAAACATTTAATTTTGGGAATACTTAGTTCCCTTATATTCATTTTGAAAACATGAACTCAACTCTCCTCATCATCATCCTCAAGTACTCAAGTCTTAAAACAAGTTTTAAAGGATTGTAAAGGACTTCTTAGAGTGACTCAAAGACTTTACTCGAACTTTAATCCTAATCTTTTCTTGAATTTGTAATGTGAATTCAAGAGTAATGATTTGAATAAATAGTATTTCTCAAATATTGATGAAATATTTTAAGTGTGGAAATCAAGAAGAGAACATAGGTGCAATTCGATGGAACGAGGATGGATGAGTAGGGGACATGTGTCACTGGCGCACTGACTGGCTTGGGGTGCCACCCCCAACACTTCAGAACAATAATTGGGGCGCACTGAGTGGTGTGCCTTGTCAGGCCCCAAACTTATAGGCAGAAGTTCTGGCACATTGATGGCACACCACCCCACCGCCATGCCCAAATTTTTGATGAATTTTTCTTCTCAATTCCCAAGCCTAACTCATCTAGAATGGAATGATTTCCTTCAAACTCCATTGGGATCATAAAAACAACACAATCACAATAAAAATCCACACAAAACCCACTAACAACAACACTCATTCGCAAGACCCTCACCTCAAGAACTCAACAAGACTCCATTGTAAAGGATGAAGCTAAAACCTCCAAATTTGTCAAGAATTCAAATCAACCAACCTGAAGAACGACATTATGGATGAAAATGACAAGATTGGTGTGAGGGTGAACAAACCCATCACTATCAAAGCTTATATACCTTGAAGAACACTTGTTCCTGGTGAAGTCTTGATTTTCTTAAACGAACAAATCCTTTATCTTTTCTCTTCTTGAACTCCTCTAAAAACCCTACGCTTCTTTTGAATGACTAATACTTATTTCAATCAATTTAAACCCCTAAAAGGGTGAGAAAACATTTTGTCTAGGCGGGGTAAGGAAAAGACCAAAATACCCCTCCTTAATTCGGATGAATTTCCTTAATTGGATGGGCTGTATTCAAACAGGCATATCTCCCTTATCCGAACTCAAAACTTAGCAAACTTGATGGAGTTGGAAAGAGAACTCAAAGATGTTTCATGTGATATCTTATGGCCCACCTAAATCATCATGTACTGAAAGTTATGGTAATTTAAAGTTGACTCAAAACTCACAATTTAAAAGTAACTTGAACAAATTTCCAATTTAGCCCTTTCCAATTTAGCTCTTTCTAGAATGATCTCTTTTTAAGATCGAGGTGTTACACTTAATCTGATCTCGAGTAATCAATCTGGTGTTATCAAAGGGAGAAACATTATTGAAAATGTTCTGTTTGCACAGGATATTGTTATAGCTATTAGGAAGAGAGGTAAACCTGCAAATTTGATCATTAAGCTTGATATTACTACAGCCTATGACATAGTATTTTTGTTCTTTCTGATGAAGGTTCTAAGAAAGATGTTCTTCCCAAATGAGTTTGTTAATATGATATGGAGAATGGTCTCTAATAATTGGTACTCAGTAATGATGAATAGACAATCACATGGTTTTTTTCTTCCAACAAATGGAATAATGAAAGGGGATCTACTATCTCCTATTTTATTATTTTTTTAGCGGAGGTTCTATCTTGATCATTGAATGCATTATTTGATGATGGACAATTTGTGGGATATTGGTCTACCAAAGTGGATTGCAGAGATTAATCACCTTGCCTATGAAGATGATACTATAATTTTATCTTTTAATAATAGGTATTCTTTGAAAATGATAGTATATACATTGCAAGAGTATGAAGCTCAGTCAGGTCAGTAGATTAATAAAGAGAAAAGTTTTTTCTATCTTCATCAAAGTATAGTGGCAGAGATGAAAAGCATGGTGGAGGAATGTACATTATTTCTAAAGGTCAACTCCCCTTAAAATATCTAGGATGTCCCATTACTCATACTAGAAAAAGAAAGGAACATTATGAAGATCTCATTAGGAATATGAAGAATAAGCTACAAGCATGGGAAAGTAATAATCTTTCTTTTGGTGGTAAAGAAGTGTTACTGACAAGCGTTATACAAAGCATACCTATACATGTTATATCTTCTCTTACCCCTCCTCAATGTGTTGAAAGAGCTTCATAGAATTTTCGCAAAATTATTTTTGAGTAACAGGCTAACATGTAGGAGAAACCATTGGGCTACTTGCAAAAAAGTTTGTTTACCAAGGACAGAAGGTGGTTTGGGTTTTCGATCTATCGGTTATGTGTCTAAAGCAATGTATGCTAACTTATGGGGGAAATTTATAACTCAAAGCTCTTTATGGAAAAACTTGATGTGGAATAAGTATTATAAAATGCATATTCATACCCTTGTTCCATGGAAATGAGGTTCACAAGTGCGGAAGTATATGTTAGAAAATAGAGAAGTGTTGGAACAGAATATGTGGTGGGAACCAAAGGGAGGATCTCCAAAGTATATGGTTTGATAATTGGACCAATATTTGTCCTTTATCTTCTCTTCCTTCAGATGTGTAGGGGTGTCATTCTATGGGTGAGATTGATATTTTTCTTTAAAAAGATGGTAAGGATTTCGAAATATTGCAAGATCATTTTCCTAATCGTATTGTGGAACATGTTAGATCAAATATGAGATTTGTTAGACACGATGGTCATATGGATAAACCATGGTGAGTTCAATCTATCACAGGCAAATTTACTATTAAATCATCCTAAGACACACTAGAAAATAGGGCAGATTATTCAGATGATTACAAGAAGATTTGGGTGAAAGGATTACCTTGCCAAATCTCTTTTTTTTTTATTGGAGGGTCTAGAGGCATAGTGTGCCTATTGCTGATATTATGTCTAGATGGAACCCTAACATGTCTAAGTTGTGTTAGTGTTGTAGGATTCATGTCAGGGAAACTATTAATTATCCTTTCCTCTTCGGGGAAGTGTCTGCCTTAATTTAGTATTACTATGCCAGGGCTGCTGGAATTTTGGGCCAACGGATTCAGATTAGACATATTATAAAAAAATGATGGGATGCACCAGGTAATGCTAAGTTGAGAGTGATTTCCCATTCTATGCCTAATATCATATTATGGTTCTAATGGAAGAGGAGAAACACAATGTTGCATGGAGGCTCATATACTACAAACAAGGTGGCCTGGGATATTAATTCTACCGTTTCTAGGTTTATTAAGTTATACTTTCACAAATTTTCCTACTAATTGACCACAAATGATGATCATGTTGGAAAATTACATACCTTTATACCAGACTAAAATGGTAAGGTGGGTTCCACCTCCTAATGGATGGTTAAAGTGTAATACTGATGGGAATCTAGAGGTAATCCTTGTCCTAGTGTTGTTGCTTTCTATTTGAGAGATCATGGCTGATCTCTTGTGGGTGCTAAAGGATTGAGGATGTCTTATTGTATTTATTTTGTGGTAGAGGCTAGGGCTATAAGTGAATGGCTGTAATATTTCCTAGAAAAATAGCTTACCAATCTTATAATTGAGTCATATTCATTGGTTATGATTAACATCATTCATGGAGTCTATAAGATCTCTTGGACTGTGACTATGGAGGTCAACTCCATACACAGACTATACAGGCTTATTACAACGAGAATACAACACTCATTGAGGGAGGGAAACAATCTTGCTGATTTTTTTCCCAACTTGGTTTTCATTTTTGCAGGTACATATGAATTTATTACAGAACAAGAAGTTCCTAGTCAAGGAAAAATAATAGTGATACTAGATAAAAGCAACACACTAGATTTCAATACTCAAGCACAACAAAGAGAACCATATTAAATTGTACAAGAACAAAAATATCACAAATTAAGACTCTAGGATGCAAAAGAGGTTTTTGGTGATACTATTTGACTTTCTTTTTAAGCCTGAAGAAATTTCATCTAGTTGACCGTACTTTCACCTGGTGAGAGCATAGAGGTGTTCAAAAAGTACTAAATCAAGGCCTAAAAAGATCAAATATATTTTCACCAAAACAAATATTGGTTCAAAGGTTAATTTAGTCTCAACTTTCTTTAGATCAAAACAGTTTCTGAAATAATAAACAGTTGAAATATCTAGTCTTTTTTGTGGTATTAATTTTGTATGGGAATCAATCCATTAAAGATTAGGTAATGAAATTCCAAGTTACTTAGAGTGTGTCATGTAAGTATTTGATTTCAAAGAAGGTGATACAAGTAGTTACTTTGAACAGTTAGAATGATCCTTCTTGACCTCGATCATCATAAAACGAGATGTATAAATAGATTACATGGTTGTAAGTATTAGTCAAAAGGGAGATGCCAATTACCTGATTGAACCTAAATTTATTGATTTAGCTACGAGTGACCTTTCTTGAATACTTTCGATGGACTGAGTAGTTTGGTGGAGGGACTCAAAATATTGATTTTGAATTAGAGTCGGTCATAGATCTACTCCTTAAATGGTGGTATCAATCTTCTTGAGAGATTCAATCTATTGACGGATAGATTTAAAAATGATACTAATGACTGTATAGTGTACCTATGTTGTTTGTCTTGAAACATAGCTCAACCAATATGGTTTCTGATAAATATGGTGACTTCTGTGGCGACATTGTTGAGGAAGCTTGAAGATCTTCACATGTACAAGGATGGTTGTGCACTTTACAATTCCAGATCTTTCCCCTTTTCTTTCTATTTGTTTATTGCCTTCCTTTTTTTGTTTGTTTTAATTTAGTTGGTATTTTCAGATTTTGTGGGCTTTAACACTTTAGGCCAGCTCTTTGTGTACATTTTAGTAGTTTATAAAATCTGACTCATTATTGGGTCTTTTAATTAAAAAAAATGTATAAATCGCTCTATATGGAGTCTGAATTCATATCCTTAAACAAGGCAGATATGGAAGTTGAATAGCTCCGAAATTTCTTAGAAGATATTCTATTTTGGCGCAAACCAATGGCCCCTATATGCATACATTGCGATAGTCAAGCTACAATAGGAAGGGCTGGGAGTGTTATCTATAACGGTAAGTCTCATCACATACGAAGAAGACACAACTAAGACAACTACTCTCTAGTGAAATTATCATAATTGAATTTTTAAAGTCAAAAGATAATATGTTAGATCCACTTATAAAAGGCCTAACTAAAGAGGGTGTTGAGAGATCATCGACAAGAATGGGACTATGTCCGAGGACAAGTCATTATGGTGGTAACTCTACCTAAAAGAGTGGAGATCTCAAGATCTAGGTTTAAGGAGATCACACAAAGTCATTAATTTTCACACCTCAATTCTCATTAAGACAGACATGCACCTGATGCCCTAAAGGCACGAGAGAACCAACATATAACTTGTGCTTAATATGCATATAACTATGACAATTTTTAAGGTGTGACAAGTTCACATAGTGTGCAGTGATAAGAACCAACATAGGTAGACCCAAGACTTATATACCATGCTTGGCCATTAAGGCCACCACTATAAAGACACAAGATGCAACTGAACTATATACATTAGTCTACAAAGCTTCTAAAAGATAGAAAACCTTAGTTTAGGATAGGACAAGGTCCCGCCTTACCCTTAACTATCATACAGTAATATCATAGGTGCCAAAGACTTGGTAACCCCAAATCAACCTGGAGCTTCACTAATAGCAGCTGAGCACATGTGCTTTATTAAAGCGATCTACTAGCTAGTGTACATGTGCCTATAGCATGAAATATAGTGTCCTCCGTAAGGAATGTCAATACGAAAAAATGTAGTGGATATTTAAGGAAATAGAATAGGTATAAGGGCTCATATTAAATCAAGTATCAATATATAAATTCATAGATCAGAATAGAAGACCACATTTGGTACTCTTATGGGACCATGTATATTACATTTTTTTCTTTGCATTTCTATGTGTTATAATCGTTGTAAGGCATGTGATACAAATGACTAGCTGATTAGTGGTAGAAGAGAGTGGCCCATGCTAGGCATTTCAACCCCTGGCATGTTGTCCTCATAATTACACAAATTGGGATCGACCTATCCTAAGCTATCGCCCCTATGATGTCACCCTTCTATACCAATCGGGATTGACCCACACAAGGCATTTTCCCCTGGGCTGCCAACAATAAATATACAGACTACTTCACTTAGTTTCTTCAATCTTTGAGATTATTGTTTTGTTGGTCATAGTCATGTTGGAGATTTGGAACTATGGACTAGTAGTAGACGACATGAGAATAGTAACTTTAATGCACTAAAATGGCATAAGGAACTATATAACATCAATACATTACTTATGATCTTAAATAGCATAATTTACTTCAATTGATTAAGAGGAGAATTCATCAAGCTTGCTCTTGCGAATACCATTTCTATACTAGCACATAGGAGGATAATTATACAATTGTAGAGTAATGAACATATAATGAGGTAATTCGACACACAAGGGAGAGGGGAAAATATTGTTAGTTATTTGGAGATCGTACACTGCCACTATGTTTCCTTTACTAGGAATAGAACTTAGAAAATTCACTTCATCGATATTAATCACAACTATAAGATTTCATGCCAAAGAATATGGAATCGAATAGCCTTACATACCTTATTTTTTTACCAATACAATTATCACGATTCAACCTCCTTTTTTGTGTTAATCTACAATATTGGTCATGATTAAACTAATGTTGAACCCTAATGACATTAAGGGCCTAGTAAAACAATAGTGAAATACTTGACGGATAGTAGGCCCATACAACTGTTATACAAATGGTGAATCACCACACCCTCCTTATATACATCAATAGAACTTCATATATCCTTTGCCAAGATACCCAAGTTGTCCCAACAACAATGTACATAAGGCAACAACTATCAATCCCTAAAAATCCTTCAGCATATTAGGATAATATTGAACTCAAGGATTCATCACCATCCATGAGTTCTGGACAAATGCATACAAAATTATCCCCCCCCCCCCNTTTATTTTTAAATGGAGGCGAAAATGGGTAGTAGTCTTACCTTAGTTTCTGGAAATTTATCCTCTAAACTTGTACTTCAAGAACTTAAACACTCCTTCAAACTTTTTCTTGAAAAGGGGAACAATATTCAAGAACCCTAAAGTGTTTTAGGGTTGTTGTGTGAAACCAAGAAAGACCAAGAGAGAAACTTAACGAATATGAAATTTTACAAGTTAAACATGAAGCTAAGGAACTGATCCTTAAAACTTTAAAAGAAACCTGTAGTGGCAGACTTTCTTGGCTAATTTTTGGCCATATATTGTCAAGTAAGTGACTCACCTACTTGGTCTTTTTACTTGGGACTTTTAGGACTTCAACACTTGTTGGAGCTTGCTGCCAATTAACCCTCTATTTTACTCAATTTGGGTCATAATTAACGCAAGTATGTGGTAGTGTACTTGGCCCGATAATCTAGTCAAAAGAGTCTTCATAGGTTATCCACCTACTTGGTTCTTTAGACTGGTCAATAAGTCTAAGTAGGTGATACACCAACTTGTCACTTACTAGCTGAGTTAAGTCACACAAACAACTCACTTATTTTATTCAATTTTCTAATGTTTAATCCCTGTTTCTTTAACTTAATACTTCACTTTGAACTTTAACCTCAAATCCCACCTTACTATCTCGAGTTGAAAAACTTCTACCGAGGTTAACGCTGACATATACCTGCTGAAAGATGTGGGCATCACATCACCTTCCCATCTAACTCAAATCGTCACTGCTATTATAAGAAACTTGGTCCCTCACCTATACGACAATACTATGTCAAGTGTAATATGAATAGAACTAGCATATGGAGAATAGGGGGTGTTACATTAATGACGGTTCAACATTGTCAAAAATCATTTAATGGTCCATTCTCATTATGAGACAATGTTCAATAATAAGGATTCTTAAGAATATGTATCATGATATTGCAGAAATAAAACAGTTAGCTACTTTTAGGATTTTTTAATTATGTTATTAAAGTCCTATGTGACTTGAATTTAGGAGTTAGTTCTTTTTATTTACTTTTTGAATTTTACTGATAAGTTAGTAACATATTTTGTAGCTTTAGTTAGAAATTTTATCTATAAATGTAAGTCTCTAAATTATTAATAAAATAATTCCCTTTGACTATACTACAATATTTTTTCTCTCAAAGTGTTTCTCTATTATTTTCTTAATTTTCTTTATTGAAAAACCAAAAATTGTTATTTAGAGCCTTCTTCTTGATAGACATATGAGTAGAAAAATGAATTCCAAAAATAGTTTTTCACGAATGGTTCCTCCTATTTTTGATGGTGAGAAGTATCAATTAGGGGATGTGAGAATGGAAACATACTTGGAAGTTATTGATCTTTGGCAAGCCGTGGAAGAGAAGTATAAAATAAATTTGCTGCCAAATAATTCCACTATGGCCCAAATCAAGAGTCACAAGGAAAATAAAACCGTTAAGTCTAAGGCAATAGCAACTTTTTTTGTTGTTGTTTCGATAACTGTTTTCACGAAAATCATCATGCTCACATAACCAAAATAAATTTGGAATTATCTTAAGAAAGAATATGTTGGAGATGAATGAATACAAGGAATGAAGGCATTAAATTGAAAGAGAGAATTCGAATTGCAGAGAATGAACGAGTCATAAACAATCAAGGAATACTCTTATAGATTGCTTAGTTTTGCGTACAAGGTAAGATTACTAGGAACTAAATTAGATAATACAAGAATTTAAAAAAAAATTCTTGTTATAGTACCCAAAAGTTATGAAGCATGTATAACTACCTTGGAAAAACACAAGATCTGTCCGAAATTACCTTAGCATGATTGTTAAATTCATAAGATGCACAGAAAGAAAGGAGGCTTATGAGGAAATATGGAATGGTTGAAGGAGAATTAGTAGCCAGCCACAAAACTCAAACAAGGGTAACTTTTTTAAAAATTAACCACCTTGTCAGCACTGTGGTAAAAATGGACATTCTCTATATAAATATTGGAAAAGACCAATGCACAGTGCAAGATCTCGAAACAACTTTGTCATGAATTTGTGATTTACAAAAGTAAATTTCAAAAAGATGAAACAGTTGCCCAAGTAGCTACTAAAGAAGAACAATACCACTTATCTATGGCAACTTATTTTTCAATAAAAAAATTTGATTTTTTGATGACAAATAGTGGTTGTACAAACCACATCACATATGAAGGAAATCATTTTAAAGAGTTCATTTATATGAAAATAAGAAAGTCAAAATTGGGAACAATGATTGTATTCCCGCAAAAGGAAAAGGGTAGGTTGCAATTAAAACAAATTTAGGTACAAAATCAATTCCAGTGTTTATTATGTCCTGATATAGATAAAAGTTTGTTCGTGTTGATCAGTTACTAGAAAATGAATTTAAATTATTATTTGGAGACAAATATTGTCGAATCTTTGATTCTACTAAGCAAGAGATTTTACAAGTTGAAATGAGACGTAAGTTTTCATTTAATTCAAAAGATTCACACAAGCCCTGTAAGACATATGATGAATTGACAGATTTGTTCACAAGGTCAATTTTAGATGATACTACAAACTACAATTCCTTATCCGAGGAGGAGTGTTTAGAATATGTCTCAGGATATTGCAAAAATAAAATAGTTGGCTAAATTTAGGGTTTTTAAATTACGTTATTAGAGTCCTATATGACTTGAGTTTAGTAGTTAGTTCTGTTTATTTTTTATTTGAATTTTACTGATAAGTTAGTAACATGTTTTTCTATTTTTGTTTAGGAATTATATTAATAATTGTAAGTCTCTGAATTATTAATAAATAATTCCCTTTGACTATACTACAATATATTTTCTCTCAAAGTGTATCTCTGTTGTTTTCTTAATTTTCTTCTCTTAAAAAACAAGGATAAAGACATTGGGATCTTTTAATGGTTTCTAAGTTTGATACATGGTATAAAAAATATGTATCTATGGGATAACATGTTCAGAAATCACCTATGTAAGTGTGAAGTATAAGCTGCTTTAAGGTGAATCTGGTAAGGCCAATTCTCTACACACTAATAAACAAATACCTCTTCATGGTTGAAATGAACAAAACAATGAGAACCAAAAGTAGTTCAAGGATTGATTGTGTGACTTATGTTGTCTAGGTATACACCAAATCTCAACGATCTAAATATATCAAATTTATCCATTGACCCAGTATTATCCATTATGGAAAGTACAAAGGAAAACCTACTTATCCTAATGTAATTAATCCTTACTTACGAGACACAAGTTTTTAATGCATATGTTTTAACAATAGGCATTCCAAATTCATGTGAAGGATTGTTGGATTTAAGCAAAGTGTAAATGAGAAATAAGAATGAATGAGAAATTGGAAAATGTGAGGGAACCAATTTGGAGGGAAAATGAAGAGTCATTTAAAATGAAAAGTCAGAAAATGAAAAAGTCATTTCTCTCATATTTTTATAAGAAAGGAAAAGGGTTGTCCTTATATTAGGAAACACTTCCTTTATCTCATAAAAGGTTAAATAGAGGAGGCCCCCTTGTGCTGTTGTCGTTGCTCGATCGGTCTCGACTTTGGCTTCGACAAATGATATGATTGTCTATTAATTTTTTTTGGAAAAAATTATTTAATCAAATCTCATTAATTAATTTCCTTTTTCATAAAATTAATTCGTAATATTAATTAATAATTAACTGAATTAATTTGTATTTGCATGATGGAATTATTTTGAAGATTTGTGTAACAGTATAATTTGATAGCCACTCAGAAGGGGCCTATTCCTTCAGAACATATACTTTTTTTTCAAAAGACACCACTGTTCTGAACAGACATGTTTATTCTGAACAGGTATGTGCACACCTACTGGTTGGCTATAATAGAGAGTATTTCTCTCAGTTTTAAATACTAAAATTTTCTATTCTTCTACATACATTTCTTACAAATAAAATTGTTGATAGACTTAGGTTATGTTTGTGATCTCATTACTGTACTTTGAGTTTATTGAAATTATCAACGTTTTAGGTACCGATACTATCACGACCCGAGCCTACACCCAGAACATGACCGACACTCGAGAACTATTGCTGGTTCCCAAGTGAACACTCATATTGGCTGACTACAAGCGGAAGACTAACTCAAGCAGACAAAAGCTTAAAAATTGAATGAAGTTCAATAACTCAAATACTCAATCTTTAAAAGGATCTAAAAACTACTCAATAAATAAACTTGGAGTTTGAAAAAAACAACTCAAAGAAGATACATACTGAAAACTACTGAACTTTGTCTATCTATGAAGAATCTACTTTTACAGAAGGATATCGGGACAAGACCCACGACATCTCAAAACTACTAACTATAAGATAAAGGTGAAGTCTTATGGAGTATGAAAAGGCTCACCAAACTTGACTGGAATTTCACATAACCTCAACGAACCGCCTCTTGATGATCTTGAATGCCTGTGTATCTGCATCATGAAAAGATGCAGTCCATATGGCTTAGTACATGAAATGTACGAGCATGTAAGGGGAACTAAAGCATAACATAAGCTTGAACTTGATAAAAAGGAAACATATTTACCTCTTCTCAACTCAGTCAACTAAACTCAACTAAAGAATAAGATACTCAACTCAAAGATATAATACTCAACTCAAAGGTACTCAACTTAAGATACTCAACTAAAGATACTCAAGGAAAAGCAATAATAAAATATGCAATATATGGAAAATTTTAAACACTAGATAGTAACTCAATTGTATTGAATAATACAATAATAACTCAATTTAAATATAAAAATACAATATTACTCTGTGGGAGATTCTCTATATGACAACCATCACTATGAGCTATGTGATTATACAACGTCTAGCCCACGCTTCCAAAACTATCCTATTCTTTGCCGGGGTATAGAACCTACTACTAAGTGGATCCACTAGTCTATGCTAAAAGCATTAAGGAATCGTCTAAAAAGTCGGACCCTTTCTACCTACGTTAGCTACATAGTTTATGGGGGCTGTGAGTTGTTAGAACTCTTCCCTATATCGGGGCTCAGTACTACACTAAAAATATAACTAGCTTATATGTTTAAAAACATAACTCTTTCTGTGTTTTGAGATTATTACTCAAAAATCTTTCTCTTAAAAGACATGGTACTCAAACTACTCAAAACTCTTTTCAAAATCCCAGTTTCCTCTCATCTTAAATGTTAAAACATTTACTCTTGGGAATACTTAGTTCCCATATATCATTTTAAAGAAAATGAACACACTCTTCCTCAACTCAGAGCTCAAGTCTTTAAAACAAGTGTTAAAATAATTTTAAAAAAAACTTCTTAAAATAGGGTTCATGCTGAATTATGGACTTGAACGGCTCAATTCATGGTTTTTAATAACCATGCATAGAACTCAATACTTAGAACTCAACAACTCCAGAACTCAAGGAGTCAATGAAACTACTTATCTCAAGAATGCTCAACTCGGAGGGTTCATGCAGAATTATGGGCATGCACTACTCAACTCAAGGACTCAATGATACCTCTCATCTCAAGATTGCTCAACTCATATGGTTCATGCGAAATTATGGGCATAAACTACTCAACTCAAGGGCCTTCACGGATAACATTAGTAGCCCCATGATTATGAATATAATCCCAAAATGATTAGGAACTCAATACTCAACTAAACCAAAACTAAGGCAATTAAGTTACGGAAGCAGGTTAATTAACTAAACAAATGCAAAATTAAATACCTAGAACATCAAAGTCATTGTACCAAACCTCTACTAACGACAAGTCTAAGAACAAGGGGTACAACCCCAAAACTAAACAACACCTTAACAAATAGTCTGAGTCTGAATAGAGTGAGCTTAAACAAGAGAGATCCATGGCAGCCCGAAAGAACTGGCTCACCCTTGAATCCGGTCACGCTCATTAGTCACCTAGCTAAAGTCTATCAATAGGCACCTGAAGATGCCATTTACGCAACAAAGAAAGAGCAAGTGCATATCAGTACACAACCACAGCGTACTGGTAGGATCACACAACTATCCCACTAAGTGTAACATATATTAGTCAATACAACAATATAATCACATGCACATATCGAACATATATAATATCATCAACATATACGAACAATGAATAACTTCACGATTCTCACATATCATAGCTATATCAATTTAGAGCAACATATTGTCTTCCAATATCAATCATCATTAGATATAAACAAACTTATCACAAGTAGATACACAACGCAATTCAATGATCCTCTCACGAAACCAAATTCAATGGTCATCTTATGGAACCCAAACCCAAACTGTTAGCATACCAGTTCGTGGTATCCGATCCAAGTTAGTTTGCCGAAATGTGGCAGCCGATCCCATATTTATGTCGGAACGTGGCAACTGATCCCAGTTAGTTATGCTGAAATGTAGCAATCCGATCTCATTAACACACCACAATCAGAAACACAAGTACATCATTAAGATCATACAATAAGAGGTGATACATGACATACAATTATTCAATTATTCTCATTCACAACATGTGTGATCAATAATGCAACATTCGCATACGTACATGTATCATAGTGAAGCAAGAACAAACATACATCACACAATCTACAATCACAACCATCACCTACCTCAAATCCAAGCTAGAATCCCCTAAGGCACTTGAATCTTCCTTTTCCGGATTATTTCCACTTGTTCTAGGTATACAAACAATTAATATACGCAAGGATCAACAATCAAAGGTCTAATTATCCAGATTATAACAAACCTAATAACACTAGGCCAACCCAAGATCCTAATACCCAATTTAGGGCTTTTTCCACCATAAATTCCAGATCAAAACCCTCCTCCATCGATACTTACTCATGAATTTATATTCTACGGATTGAAACATGGATTCAGGGAGTGAAAAGCTTACCTTTAGCCTCAAGAATGGTGAAAATGAGTAGGAATCACTTGGGGTTTGTTCATTAGCACTAAAAGTTGAAAAGTGCCAAATAAGGTCGTTTAGGGGTTTATTTACTACTTTAAGTCATGTCTGTCCAGCTATCGTGGACCCCATCC
Organism: Solanum stenotomum; assembly: GCF_019186545.1. NCBI lineage: Eukaryota > Viridiplantae > Streptophyta > Magnoliopsida > Solanales > Solanaceae > Solanum > Solanum stenotomum. The sequence continues at coordinate 27,470,578 of NC_064287.1, forward strand.
CACTCTGGCAGCCCTAATCCCGCACCGGCGGCCTGCACGGACACAAAATGTTACCCGTTCACGCTAAGATCATTTTTGGGAGTTCTACTAGACCGAATTCAATTTCGTAAAGTGGTACGGGTTCCTTATCGTCTTAGCTATCCACTCATGTATTCAAATTCATAATTAGCTCTCTCATTACTTACTAGATTTCCCTAGACCTCACTAACTCAGATATCGTCCAAATCTAGACTAGGCTAGAAATTCCAAGTTACTACCAAAAAGTTTTCTGACCCTAATTCTTTCTCCATTAGCTTTTCCCTAACGACGGAATCAGGTCATTACAATAGATACCAATTTACCCATCACTCATCCCCGAGTGATCAACTAGGGAAGATTGACTAAAATAAGGGTAGAGTAGTACTTGAATTGTTGAACAACATGGGATAATTGTCTCGCATATCGTTAGCTTACGGACATCGAGACCAAGAATTTCAATCGGTTCTTCTTCATACAGAAGGTCTCGTCTAATACAACTGAGTCTCACTTTATGAAATATTCTTCATCCCCAAACCAACTAATTGAACACCTACACATCCATCCACACAATGCCAAACAATCATAGTTGTTAACAGCATCTCCATCCCCAACATAAATTCCCATGAGCTTAAGTTACAAAAATTTTAATCTTTAGACATCAGATACTCCTTGAGAGATATGTCCAAACATAAAAAACAACAAACTATCAAACAACACTATTGAAATGCTAGATTTAGTAATTGTAGATTACCTCTTAAGAACTATAGATTTGGATTCAATGATCCCCACATTCAACCACACATAATCGATACATGACCTCGATGACAAGATGAATATCAAGATTGTCGGACAACCATAAATACGCAAGGTATCTCTTCTATAAATTATCATAAGCAAGGTGGTACAAGTAGAACCATTAAAATAGTTTAACAACTCCCATACCATACCACATAAGTTATCTGAATTAACCACGTCTTCCCAAATCAACCCACTCAACCAAGAAAACATCGCATGATTAATGCAACTGATCCACTACTAGAGATCCACCCACAAAAGTGAAAATACACGTGAACATAGCTATTGAATCATACTCAAAAATGTGTACAAAAGAAATTGATGGTCACATAAGAATTTACAGAATAAGTATTGAATAACACCAAAGGTCTTCCTCTAAAGAGTCGATACCAAACATTTCCATTCAGTTGACTCCACATACTCTTCATGTCCTTCCATTGGGGTTCACACTCTCTATACTAACAACCATCATGAACACTCCGACCATTTACCTTACTCTAACCAACACTTTTAGACTAAAAACCTTCCTTAGATTCTTCAACAATCAATAGTAATAAACTTTACGACTCAATCCAAGTGTAAATCTTTTCAAATGCTCAATACTTGATACAAGTGATCATTCCTCACCTTGAAAATTCATACCTTAACAAAATATATCACCACGAATGTTGACTTATAATGAAAAAATCTAAATTGTAAATTCAACTGTATAACAGAATCTCCTTATCTATCAACATTAGCTTACACCTCGAAGAATTTTAGGAATTCAGGTATCTTCGCTTATCATGGATCGTATCTCCATTGATTTCACAATATCCTTTGCTAAAATTAACTCGTACTTATAACTAAACTCAAAACAAAAACAAAGCATTTATCATCACACTCGAGGTAATGTCTGTACACTCCTTTCTCCTGTCTTTTTTCAATATTTTTTTTAACCAATCTGACAGACTTGTGACCCTATTACCATAGCCACATCATCACGAAATAAATCACCTGTCTTTAAACCCAATTACCTAACCCTCTGAAGATATCTCTTCAGCTTTGAAATTAAATAAAATATTCTTGCTCTTGCCTCTCTCTAAAGGTTGTACTACCTCCCATTATTTTTCTTCATTATGACTCTATCTCTTTAATTTGTATTCGAATGGTGTCCCACCATCTGTTAAAACTTTCCATACAACCATGTTACTCACCGAATTTTAGAAAACCACAACCTTTAGATACTCGCAAGTCGTAATTACTATACAAAATATTGCTTAACTAACAATTTTATTATATAGTTCCGTCCCGTTACAATCATGTCATGTCCTGAGCTATCCTCGAGACGCGGACACAGGACCTAGGATCACAAGTGATCCCAAGCTAATCCTGCAGGCATGACATGAGTATACTAAGGATAATAATAAATGATGCGGAAGCTAAATCATAAATAAAACTGATATGATATGGAAAACCCATATACTATAACTTAGATAAATGAAAATTGATGAGTTTACTACAAAAAATATATTAACACAATACTAAGTTGAATCTAACTATGTCTGAAAATAGCCTCTAACTGACTAGAAATTGTGGGACAAGCCCCAACTAGGTCTAGCAAAACTGAAACTAAAGGATTGAAAATACTGAAAAGAAAATCATGACTATTATCCTCAGAGAATGATGAGTCGTCACTGATTCTGCTGAATTGGAGATCAGGAACCGATCTAACTGTGATCTGGATGCTGAGAACTTGAACCTACATCATGACAAGATGTAGCGTAGAGTATGCGTCAGTACTTGAAAGGTACTGAGCATGCAGGATAGAATAAAGCTGAAATAACATATAACTGAACAAAGCAAATAAGCAATGATATAATATGAACATGATATAGATATTGAATATTGTGCTAACTGAATGCAATGACAAATTTATAACATGCTGAGATAGAATACCGAACATATTGATACATGGTTAATGCAATAGAATCGGATTGTACTGTGGGAGATACTAATAACCGATAATAAAACCACATGAGCTAAATGTGGAGTCTGATGTATACGCCCCATCGAGAGGACCCAATACACCAGGCCAAAGGTGTAGAGGCATCCTGGCGTGATCACTAATGTCACACCCCGAGCTACCCCCGAGACGCGGACATGGGACCCAGGACCACAAGTGATCCCAAGCTAACCCTGCTGGCACGATCATGAGCATACTAAAGATAATAAACTGATGCGGAAGCTAATTCATAAATAAATCTGAAAAGATAGGGAATACCCATATACTATAGCTGAATATATCAAATCTAAGAGTTTAATACAAAAGAAATATCAAACTCAAAATACTAAGCTGAATCTAACTATGTCTGAAATAAGCTTCTAAACTGACTAGAAATGTTGGGACATGCCCCAACTAGATCTAGCAAAACTGAAACTAAAGACTAAAAGCGATAATGATAAACATGTCACCAGTCCTCGAAGAATGAGGACTCACCACTGGTGCTGCTGAGCTGAAAACTGGGAACCGATCTAAGCGTGATCTGGATACTGAGAACTTGAACCTACATCACGAGAAGATGTAGCGCACGTATACGTCAGTTCTTGAAAGGTACTGAGCAGGCAGGATGAAGTAAAGCTGAAAGAACATATAACTGAACAAAGCAATAAAGCAATGAAATAATCTGAACATGATATAGATACTGAATACTGAGCTAAGTGAATGCAACGACCAATTTATAATATGCTGACTGAATACTGAATGAACTATAAATGTGGTCAATGCAATAGAGTCTGACTGAACTGTGGGAGCTACTAATAACCGACTTAAAACCATATGAGCTAAATGTGGAGTCTGATGTATACGCCCCATCGAGAGGACCCAATATACCTTGCCAGAGGTATAGAGGCATGCTGGCGTGATCACTAAACTAATATTGCCCACAGAGGGGACTTACACCTACGTGGCTCGTAGTTCTGGGACTATGTGGGTACGCTGAAACCCTAGTCCAACTCGGTATTATGCTACTCCCAATGAATTAAGTGGTTAACTAGGTATGACTAAATTTTGTAAATACTGGATAGCTCGAAACGGAACATGCAAACTGAGAATGCAACAATTAATCTGATAATGATGCATTCATAAACTGAGGCATGTAAAACTGAATACTGAAATATCTGACCTAGCATGTGTAATTCAAGAACTAAAGAAATACATAGCTAGGGTTCTGAAATTCATGCGATAAACTGAGCAATAACATGATAATCTGATTTGGAACATTTAACTAACTAATTCATGATGATCTGCTGTAATTCTAGAAACCCTAGGTCTGTTCATAATCATGGAATCAAGAATCTGACTGAATTCTAGGGACCTAATGGGCGAAAGGAACCCACTAGTGAAATCCCACATACCTGGTGACGAATTCCACGGAGAAATCTTTCGATTTCGGGGCTGGAACTGAAGGAACCTTGCTGCGTTCTTGAACTAGGGTTCTTGACCTTTTTCTCCTCTCTTGCTTCTAATTTTCTAAGTTTTGATTAATGAATTGACTTGGATAAGTTCTAGTTATGTTTCTAGGCTTAAACTGATTAAAACCTCATGATTTAGGGTTTAAACGACGTATCTAAGGGGTTAAACGAAATAGGAAAAGACCAAAAGACCCCTGAATTAACTGCTGTCGGAGTGATCTACGGATTGGACCTACGGGCCGTAGGTCAATCTACGGTCCGTAGATTGCGTCCGTAAGTCAAGCCTGTTCGACAGGCCTTCACTAAAACGGGCATAACTTTTTACTCGGAGGTCGGAATTTAGCAAACTCGGTGGCGTTGGAAAGATAATTCAATTATCTATCTAACCATAGGTCATGGGACACATAATTCATTTTGTACTAAAAGTTATGACCATCTGAAGTTGACCCATCAGAATTTTCAGCTAACTGGCTGCTAACCTTCGATCTACGGTCAGACCTACGGACCGTGGATCGAATGACGGTCCGTGCTGGTCAACCGTAGTTCGGGACTGAAGCTGGGCTTTTGGGGCATCGATCCACGGACACGAACTACGGTCCGTGACCTGACCTACGGACCGTAAGTCCGGCCGTGGGTCAACACTTAGCCAAATTTCTGAGCTGGTTTGGGGAGGGGTTGCAGTGGTGAACCACGGACCACCAGCACGGGCCGTGGTCTGACCTACGGTCCGTGGATGGTGACCGTAAGTTGCACCTGCAACTTCTCAAAATCTGCATTTTTGTCTATTTTGAATACGGGGTGTTACATTATCTCCCCCTTGGGACCATTCGTCCTCGAATGAAGACTAAACTAGCTGAAATGGAGGGAGAGGGCTGCAATCCCTACCACTGAACACTGAGAACTGAATTTCTGACTGAACTGAGTTCCAAGAACATGCTAATACGCTGAAAATGCAAGTACAAACTGGAGGAACATGATTCTAAGACTGAATTTACGCATGAATGACTGAAAAACTGAAGAGGAACTATTACCTCAAGCTGGAATGGAATCGGAAGGAAAGAGGTGAGGATACTTGGACTTCATGGTTGCTTCTGCTTCCCAAGTAGCTCCCTCTACAAACTGACTCCTCCACAAAATCTTGACTGAAGCGACTTCTTTATTTCTCAACCTTCTAACCTAACGATCGAGAATCTCAACTAGTACATCCTCATAAGAAAGACTATCTTTCACGGCCACACTCTCTAATGGTACTACGGATGCTGGATCACCCACACACTTCTTCAAAAGAGAAATGTGAAAGACTGGATGCACTGCTGCTAAATCTGCTGGCAACTCTAACTCATAAGCCACTTTATCAATCCTTTTTAAGATCTGGTAGGGGCCTACATATCTGGGACTGAGCTTTCCTTTCTTGCCAAATCTCATCACTCCCTTCATGGGTGACATTTTCAGGAAAACCCAATCATCAACTTGGAACTCTAGTTCCCTTCTTCTCACATCTGCATAAGACTTCTGGCGACTCTGAGCAGTCTTAAGTCTATCTCTAATGAGTTGCGCTTTCTCCATAGCATCAAGAACCGAATCTGGTCCTATCCAGGCTGCTTCGCCTACTTCAAACCAACCAACTGGAGATCTACATCTACGCCCATACAATGCCTCATAAGGGACCATCTGAATGCTGGAATGGTAGCTATTGTTGTAGGCGAACTCTATTAGAGGAAGGTGATCATCCCAACTACCCTTGAAGTCGATCACACAAGCTCTCAACATGTCCTCCAAGGTCTGAATGGTACACTCTGCCTGACCATCCGTCTGTGGATGAAATGCTGTGCTAAGATTAACCTGAGTACCAAGAGCTTTCTGAAATGACTTCGAGAAATGAGATGTAAACTGAGGACCTCTATCTGAGATGATAGACAAAGGGGATAGAAGTCAATTTCGCCGGACACTACATTTGATAAGAATGTAGGCATGAGTATGCGTTAGTACAAAATATACAAAATATGATGGCTAGCATAAATCATCAACATAAGCATAACATAGGCATTAGTCAACATAAGACATAAACCATAGTCATAAGAGATAACAACATAAGACACAAGCATATTCAATGTACATAAATCATCATTATATAAGACACTTCTCAAGTAACCTCAACTTGTTCTTACTAAATACATAGATCATCCACCTCTATTCATACATATCAAGGAAGGCAACTCAAGCAACAATCCAAGGTAGTATAACATCATAACAAGTAATCTCATATCAAAACATACTTACGATACTTCCTTGAAGTAGTCTTGTCTCATCATAACTATGTTGCTTTGATTTAGGGATTAATCCCTAAAATTAATAATATTCATTGAAAAGTACTTCTTTATTAGTCCAAGACACATCATTACACATGAATGGTTACAATTCAACAATTTAAGGATACCAAGAAAAAGCACCTCATAATGCTAGACCAAGCTATTATGGAAGACATCCTCTCATGCAAGTACAAGATACTCAAGGAAGGGTACCATTTCTCAATCTGAGATACCAATGATATGGTGTGGCCTCACCATGTCAAGGTACCATGAAAAGAACTTTAGTGTGCTTAGTCCAAGCTAACCATTGGAAGGATACTATTGCTCAATCCAAGGATATCCATGAGTTGTACTAACTCAAGCTACCATGCTTGGTCTTGTCTTACCAAGTCAAGCTATTCATCAAGGGATTTCATATCACTACTTCAAGCTAATTCGTACTTGCTTTTAAAGACAAGGGGATTCGCTTCTATGCCTAGCTTATAAAGGCTAATAGGTGATCACCTCTTGCCTTACTTACTTTAAGATCATGGGAACTCGCCTCCAAATTATTTTCATAGTAAGAACGTGGTGAATCACCTCCTGTTCAATTCTAAAGAGTATGGGAAATCTCCACATATCCTTCACATATGGATGTCAAGGGTACTGGCCCCTAGCCTCATCCTCCATTTAACGTTTTAGTCTAGATTCATTTTAAGTGAGCAAGCCTTTCAACCTAGAATCGATCTATGTGAGGAAACCTTTCACATTATACAGTTATGCATACATAGAGTAGATCATGTGGGTAAATCCTTCCACAACAACCCTGACTACAATTCAACAATCATCATATAACTTTACTCTCAACGCCTTACTAGTCATAACTCATCATATTAGCTTTACTCACAATCCCTACTAGACATAATTCAACATATAAACTTTACTCTAAAAACCCTAATCATCATAACTTATCATACATGCCTTGATCTTAAGACAACTCTATCCTGAAAGCCTACAAGTAATAATTCATCCTATATACTTTGATTTCAATCAATCATGTCTATATGCTGAATTCTCAAGCAATCTACAATGTATTTCGTCAATCTTAGAAGATTACTTCTAAATCCTCAATTTCCCGTTTTATGGCATAAAACCCAATTATATCAATTTCATCTCTTTAGAAATGGGTTAGGCATGGGTACATGTAAATTCATCCTAAAACATGTTATTCTATCAATGCAATCATAAACAATCATAATCCACTCAATTGGATAGAAGAAGCCCTAACTAGAATTCGGGAATTCTTTTTCTAAATTTGGGAAATCATAAGGGCTCCTTGGATGAAAGGATTCAATGGATGAATAATCCGTCATACCTTGATTACAAAGCCCAAAAAGCTTGGAAGATTGGAGACTTGACTTGACCTAGCTTGAACCCTCTTCTTCTACTTCAACTTTCTGGAGAGAGAATTATTTGTGAGAGGAACCCAATTTTTTTGGTTAGTTTTAGAGAATGACTTAATGTATGGGTCTAAAGTAATTATACAGGTGGTCTAGACTAGGGTAAACGATACCACTTAATTCTAATTAAAATCGGAAAAGACCCTTGTGTCCTTAAAATAACTGCCTAGTCACCAACCATGAGACCACATTGATGGGCCGTGGATGGACCTACTGTCTGTCCTGGTCAAACGTGGTTTGGTGACAGAGATTTCGCTTGCCACTTACAACCCCCCAATCACGAGCCGTGGACCCAGCCACAAGGTGTGGGTCCTGGCGTGGTTATACATTAGCTAGTGCCCATGGTGTCCATCAACGGGGAGTGGACCACACCACGGGCTGTGGTTGGCCCTCTTGAATGACACCTGGGAGTTCTAAAATCTGTTAAGCTTCCCTCTTTCGGGTACGGGGTGTTACAATATCTCCCCGTTGGGTACATTTGTCCTCAAATAGCATTCGAGGAACTCCTTAAAGGAAACGACTCAAGACTGGCCACTCATCTAAATGCACACAACCAAGGAGGAATCATCAACTCCAAGCTAAACATGCTCAATGCATGAAATGAAAGGTAAGAACTACATCTAACAACCCCAAATGGATGAAATTCTAACATTTCTCATGTTCAAGGAGGAACTATCATCTCTAAGTCAAAGTTATACTCAAAACAATCTCATGGAGCCTATATGGAAACTATACTCATAACATTCATCCAAGGAAGAATCTCTCAACTCCAATCTAAAGCATGTTTGACAATTCACCTCATGAAGTTTATAGGCAACTCATACTCAATGCACTACAGTATGAGGAAAATCAATCGTGCAAACTCCTCTTCTTTCAAAACACAAGTTTTTTCATGAACATGCACAACATAAGGAAATCATGAAATCATGAAAACATCTAAAACACACATGACTTCACACAAAGAACAAACTATGAGGAACTCATCATCTCAATCTAAAGGAGGAGTAGAAGGAAGAAGGATGAGGATATCGGGACATCTTATTGAACTCGACCTCCCAAGTAGCACCCATAACTAACACCTTCACTAAAAGATCCCTCCATACATTTCCACAGAAGGAACTCTCTTAAACTTCTGTTTCTTAACTTGCCGGTCTAAGACATCATCCAATACTACTTTGTAAGAGAGATTCTCATTAACTCCCAACCCTTCTAAGGGATCTATGAATGTCGGATCTCCAACATTTCTTTAACATAGAGACATGGAAAAAATTGGATGCACCGACGTCAACTCATTAAGCAACTTTAGCTCCTTAGCAACCTTACCAACACGTCTCAAGATCTTATATTGGTCTACTAAATGGGGATTAAACTTCCCAAACTCCTTACACCTTTCAAAGGTGAGAAAGTCAAGTAACCCAAATCATTAACATTAGGAACACATAAACGACCTCGCTATCTAAGCGCACCATCTTCCCCTTAGGAGAAAGCCTAAACGGACTTTCTAAGCACCACTTCTTTAAATTCTAAGGTCGAATCAAAACATCACTAGGCTTTCACATACATCACACAAGATGATTTTAAACTATGGTGAACTATACCACTACCATTTATAGGAGTCTACTAATTGAACATCTCAAGGTATTATCTAAACACCCCATTCATCAAATATTTTCAATATACCTAAAACACATAATGACCATATCATGTTCTACTATTAATAAAACATAACAATAATGCATCCAATTCATACTAAAGACAACATCAAGGTCTAGCATATCAAGTCCTATCAAGCCACAAAAGACAAAGCAACACCAGATTCTAATAAAGAGTAAAACATATACCGATAGCCACATTTGGAGGACACTCTTGTTCACCTCCAGCTTAGAGAGCATAGAACCTACTTTGCTTTGGAGCATTCACATCTGAACCACTAGGAGGAACTTGCTTACACTCTCTTCCCTTAGCCTTTATCTTTGGACAATTCATCATCTTGTGGCCACTTTCACCACAGCTAAAGCAACATTCCATGTCGGCTAAACATCAACCCTCATGTCTCTTTCAACATCAAGCACAAGTAGGACATAGGGATTCACTACTAAGTCCTTGCGGTTTAGTGTTAGACACCCTATCTTCACTAGACGTAGGAGAATTGGAGGAATCTAGCCCGCAAAACCTTTATCGATACTTAGGACGACCATGTCCATCGGACCTTACATGAGAGTAATTATCCTCATCATTTCTAGACCTCTTTTTCTCCTTAGATCTCCCTTTTATTTTCTCCTCTTCAATCTGTTGAGCATAAGTCATAAAATGAGCAATATCCATGTCACCAATGAGCATGGAGGTACGACATTCTTTAACCACTAAATTTGACACACCCGACACAAACTAACTCATTCTTGACCTAGAGTCGACCACTAGGGATGAAGCATATTTCAACAATTGAGTAAACCTCAACGCATATTCCTTAGCACTCATATTACCTTGCCTAAGGTTAATGAACTCAAGAACAAAAGCCTGTCTCATATTAAGAGGAAAGAACCTATCAACATAAGAGGTTTTGAGCATTTCCCACTCTATGGGACCTATTCCTACTGGTCTAGCTTCTTTCTATTGGTTAAACCAAATTTACGAAACCCCCTTGAGTTGGTAAGCAACCTATTTCGCCTTCTCCGCCAAAGTAACTCCCATAATGTCTAACACCTTATAGACCTCATCTATGAACTCTTGAGGATCTTTCTCAAACTTTGAACCATGAAATTCCAGAGGGTTCATCCTCATAAAGTCCCTCACTCTTGAAGCCGACGTACCCACATTTGGGTTCACGGGAGCTACCACCTCTCTATTGGCTTAGGCCGTCATGGCTTGAGCCAATACTTGAAAACTGGACCTAAACTCTACATTAGTCACTGATCAGCCAAAGGGTCAAACGGAGCTTGTGGGGGAGGAACTACTTGATTCCTATTGTTTTCCTCATTCCTTCTAGCATTAGCCCTTGTAGTAGTTATATCTTGTAGACCATCGGGTAAGGATTAGGAGAAAGACCTTATAGAGTTAAACTTTATGGCACAACTTAGAGTAATGAAGAAGTGAAATTTCCAAAGCATCTCATAGCCTCTCATTCATAAATGTGGCGCGGTTCACACTCATGAACAAGACTCTATTTGACATGGTTTTTAGACATCCTAGACCATTCTAAGCCTTGTGTTCTGATAACCAAATTTGTCACAACCCAGGGGAACATTCTAGATGTAATATAGCGTACCAGACCCCGAGAGACCTCATACAAGCCGCATAGCTTTCATAACATAAGATAATATAAAATGGTGCATAAATTTAAAACATTTTTAATAATATGAAAGTCTTTCATAAAATAAAGTGAAAGTCTATAACCCTTGTCTCAAACCATCTAAAACATGAGTAGTCTTGAGGACACAGCCCATACAATAGTTCTAAACATAAAAACGAAAGACATAAAGGAAAGGTTAGCAAATCATCTAATGTTATAAGGACTAACAAAATCTTCACTCCTAGCTCTACATGAACCTAGCCACGGGGATGGAAGTCAATATCATTGGACCCTACATTTGATAAGAATGTAGGCAAAAGTATGCATAGTACAAAAATGTACTAAATATGATCGGTAGCATAAATCATCAACATAAGCATAAAATAAAATAGGCATTAGTCAACATAAGACATATACCATAATCAGAAGAGATAACAACATAAGACATAAGCACATTCAATACACATAAATCATCACTCTATAAGAAGAACACTTCTCACATATCCTCAACTTGTTCTTACTCAATACATACGTCATCCACCTCTATTCATACATATCAAAGAAGGCAACTCAAGAAACAATCCAAGCTAATGTAACATCATAACAAGTAATCTCATATCAAAACATACTCACAATACTTCCTTGAAGTAATCTTGTTTAATCATAACTATGCTTCTTTGACTTAGGGATTAATCCCTCATATTCATACTATTCATGGAAAAGTACTTCTTTACTAGTCCATGACACATCTTTACAAATGAATGGATATGATTTACCAATTCAAGTCTACCAAGAAAAAGCATCTCATCATGCTAGACCAAGTTATCATAGAAGGCAACCTCTCATGCAAGTCAAAGCTACTCAAGAAAGGGTAATATTGCACAATACAAGCAACCAATGATATGGTGTGGCCTAATCATGTCAAGCTACCATGCAACGCACTCTATTGTTTTTAGTTCAAGCTAACCATTGGAAGGGTAGTATTGCTCAATCCAAGGCAATACATGAGTTCTACTAACTAAAGATTCCATGCTTGGTCTTGTCTTACCAAGTCAAGCTATTCTTGAAGGGATTTCATATCACAACATCAGGCTAATTCATACTTGCTTTTAAAGACGTGGTTATTCGCCTCTATGCCTAGCTTATAAAGGCTAATAAGTGTTCTCCTCTTGCCTTACTTACTCTGAGATCATGGGTACTCGCCTCGTCATCATTTTCATAGTAAGAACGTGGGGAATCACCTTTAGTTCAATTCTAAGGAGTATGGGAAATCACCACATATCCTTCACGTATGGAGGACAAGGGTAGTCGCCTCTAGCCTCATCATTCATTTAACATTTTTGTCTAGATTCATTTTAGTTGAGCAAGCATTTCAACCTAGAATCATTTTATGTGAAGAAACCTTTCATATTATTCGCTCATGCATACATAGAGTAGATCATGTGGGTAAATCCTTCAACAACAACTCTATTTACAATTCAACAATCATCATATAGCTTTACTCTAAAAATCTTGCTAGTCATAACTCATCATATTAGCTTTACTCTAAATCCGTACTAGACATAATTCAATATATAAGCTTTACCCTAAAAGCCCCAATCATCATAATTTATCATAAATGCATTGATCTCAAGATAACTCTATCCTCAAAGCCTACAAGTTATAATTCATCCTATATACTTTGGTTTCAATCAATTCATGTATATATGCTTAATTCTCAAGCAATCTACAATGTATTTCATCAATCCTATAAGATTACTTATAAATCCTTAATTTCTCATTTTAAGGCATAAAAGCCAATTAGATCAATTTCATTTTTCTAGACATTGTTTGGGCATGGGTACATGTAAATTCATCCTAAAAACATGTTATTCTATCAATGCAATCATAAACAATCGTAATCCACTCAATTGGATCAATACCCATAACATTAGAAGAAACCGTAACTAGAATTGGGGAATTCTTCTTCTAAATTAGGGAAATCATATGGATGAAAGGATTCCATGGATGAATAAGCCATCATACCTTGATTACAAAGCCCAAAAATCTTGGAATATTGTAGACTTCCCTTGACATGGCTTGAACCCTCTTCTTCTTCAACTTTCTGGAGAGAGAATTATTTCAGAGAGGAACCCAATTCTTTTGGTGAGTTTGAGAGAACGACTTTAATGACCTAATTTAGGGGTCTAAAGTACTTATATATATGGTCTAGGCTATGGTAAAATGACACCACTTAATTTTAATTAAAACCAAAAAAGACCCTTGTGTCCTTAAAATAACCACCTAGTCACCAACCATGATACCATTATGATGGGCCGTGAATGGACCTACAGTCCGTCCTGGACAAACTTGGTTTGGTGACAAATATTTTGCTGCCCACCTATGATCCCCTAACCATGGGTCATAGACCCAACCACGGGGCGTGGGTCCTGGTGTTGTTCTGCCTTCGGTAGTATCCATGGTGTCCATCAACGGGGCTCACCTATGGGATATTGACCACACCACGTGCCATGGTTGGCCCTCGTGGATGACACCTGGGAGTTCTAAAATCTTCAAGGAGAACTCACTCAAAAGTTGACGAGCGTCTGAAGTGGTCTCAATAGACTCTTGTTGTAGACCCTAAGAACTTGTAGTTGCAGCATTAAAATATGTAGGTTAAAATATATCAATACATTGAATGTACGAGTATGTAATATAGTTGAATAACAAATAACTGAATAATTGAGTGTAATAGATATAGATATATACTCAACTGATTGTAAAGAAATAAAGTAGTGAAATCATTAAACCTTCACATAAATACTTACTCATTCCTGAACTCAACATATTAAGTGTTATAATAAAAATATAAATTTAACTCTATTTGGGAGATTCTCTGCCCGACAACCATAAAAATGAGCTACTTGATGATACAACATCTCGCCCACACTGCCAGAACTGTCTTATACAGTGTCGGGGTATAGAACCTCTCAACTAAATGGATTCACTAAGAAATAAGGATTCATCTAAAAAGTATGATACTTTACTTATGTTATTAGGCCTGGTTTGTGAGGATTTTGAGTTGTCTGAACGCATCCTCATATTGGTGATCAATACTACTTCCAATAATATATTCATGCTCAAATGTATAAAACATAATCTTTCTCTACTTTGAGGTAATTACTCACAATAACCTCTTAAAAGAGGTAACTGCTCTAAATTATCTCTGAACTCATAAACTCTTTGAGAAATCAAAGTTTCTCTTTTCTCAATGCAAAAAGTGATACATTTGGGAATACTTAGTTCCCTAATACTCTTGCTCAAATCTTGGTTAAAATTCTTTCTCAAATATCCCTTTACTTTCTAAAAACCTCAACTCAAAACAATTATGTTTTGTTTAAAAGATTCTCAAAATCTGTAACTCAAAATAGGGTTCATGCTGAAATATAGACATGAACAACTCAACTCAAGGATCTCAAGAACAATATAGAAAAACTCAATACTTAGAACTCAACAATACTACTCATCTCAAGAATACTCAATTAATAGGGTTCATACTGAAATATAGACATGAAAGAATTACATCAAGAATCTCAATGACTAACACACAGAAATTCAATAATAAAGAATAGAATTTCAAAAAGAATAAGGAACTCAAGAACTCATAACTGAATATCAACTCATCTCAAGAATACTCAAATGTAAGGATACAACCTAGATTAGTATTTTACTAATTTGAAAGTAGATCTAGGGTGTGATGACTACCTAGTACAACACTATGATAGCCTGACATACCTGGAAGAACAAGGTTCTTGAAATATCTTGAAGAAGAACTTGATTAGAAGACTTGAATCCTAGCTTGAAGGAGAACAATCAAGAAAGCCTTTCTTGAGATTCTTGAATTAGTTTTTTGAAAATTTTATGGCCAAGAATTAGGATTTTCAATAATATTTCATAATGGTATGAAGGAATTTGAGTTTTAAAGAATGTAATTCTTCATGAAGGCTTACCTTGAATAAGAATCTTGAAAAGGATTGAAAGAATCTTCAGTGGAAGTCTTCTGCTTTGATTTTTCCTTAGGGTTTTGCCCTAGGGTTTGAGAGAGAAGAGAATAGGGGATTAAAAGATGAAAATCTGATTGGTTTGGGCCTTTAGTTAGTCAAGATATTCGTTTAGGGTTTTCTTAGAGGTAAAAACACAAAAATGATCCTTTTTAATGTATTCCTGATGTCTAATTCATTACTGCACTGTATCAGGTTACTAATATGGTCATAACTTTTTACTTGGAATTCGGATTAACGCAAAATTGGTGGTATTGGAAAGGAGATTCAAATACCTTTTATTTGATAGATTATGGTCCACATAACATTTCATATCCTAAGAGATATGGTCATTTGAAGTTGACATAAGTAGAATCTTACATCAAAACTTAATTGATATGGAAGCTTTCAACTCAACCCGATACGAGTTTGGGTCTTAACTTAGAAATATTTGGGGTTTTACAATAGCTCCCCCTCCCCCCCCTTGGGATCATTCATCCTCGAATGATGGTTAAAATGGGGATGGAAGGGAAATGAGTTATTCCTACTATCTTTCTCTATTTCGAACTTACCTACTATCATAGGCGGAGCTGATTCATACTATGAGTTTGGAACTCTCTATAGCACATATGTTGCGAATGATATGAGTTTGAACATAGTAACGTTCTATCTGAAGCTATTTGACATTAAGCAAGAATATATGGGCACGAAGTAAGAATAAGAATATTATGCCTTGAGTGATATGACTGGTATCTTTAAAGCTTAGCAACACTTCTCAACTATGTTATCCTTTCAGATTACTACACTTCATTAGATGCAACTCTTAGCTCCCACTAGAGTATATGACTACTTTTACAAACGTCTAAGTCAAATCGTTTGATCTTACTCTGTTGAAGCCTAATCTCTAATTCACAAGGTGCTAAACATGCGATGGTAATACTTATCTAAACCAAAAGATTCAAGTTTTATACCTCTATAGGGAATCTCATCCCAAGAATACTTCTCTTTATACCCTTCAACCAACCTTGAGCCCATATCAAGAAAAACCTAATGCATCATGCATTTGTCCACATGCTAGCAACACAACATTAAAGCCTATGACTATAATCACTCCATAGACTCCTCCTAACCAATCCTTCTGAGAATTTCTAATTCTCTCATCATCTCTACCAACTAAAATTTCACACATTTCTACCAAGACCCACTAATTTTTCTCATTTAACTATTACTCATACAAAAACTCCATTGTATTCCTCCACGAACATATAACCTTAGATTGAATAAGAAAATCATCACTACCACAACAAGAAACATCATCCCTCTCCTTCTATCATTACTCAATTATTATCATCAACATCGCTAGCAAAACTGAAAAAGGATTACTGAAAGAGCTTAGGGAGAAAGATCATAAGTACAATTCATTCAAGTCATCTGATATATGAATATACATGACATACCGTTATTTTTTTAGCCATTGAGAGTAAATCATGAATTTGCAAGACTCGACATACTATGAGATACGAGTGCTTATATGAATAGGTTCATATCATGAGATTGATATCCATAAATTTATTGATTAAGATTAAGATAAATGGGCTAAAGTCTTTCCCCTTCATTCTATGAATTGAGCATAGATATAATTTTTTCTATATTGTATAAGCATAGGTCATGAACACAATTCTGATATTAGAGGCATCAACCGGATGTCGTAATGATGGAAATTTGATTAAATACTCTAGATGATGAATGGATTGATATATCACCATAACTCTCTTTAACATATCACTATCTAATTCTCAACACTTGACTTGGTTTCTCATCTTATCATCTCCTCTTTATGTCTGAAGCTGATTCATTAGAGTTATGGATTCATTTTATCATGTCTAAGCTAGTCTATATTTATTTTAATCTAATACTCAAGAAAGGCTAATCACATGGATACTGAACTCTCCATATGCTTGTCTTATTACCTTACCCACATTGAAAACTCTACTATAATATCTAGGCACACATGAAAAAATCATAACTTAATTAGAACCTAATCTTACTACAGGCGATCTCAGGTACACCTCTTAATTCTCTTGCTAATCTAATGATATAACACCTCGGAAATCTAGTAGTCTAAGCTAGGGCAAAGTGAGAGGGAAAGAGCAAAAGAAAAGGGCTCGGGCAGCCTAACCTTCATCAAGAACTTCCCACCTTCCTATGACCACCTTGATGGATTATGGTGGGGACCACGAGTCGTGGTGAGGCTCGTGGAAGGCTAGTCAGTATCTAGGTAAAATTGCCCCAAGATATAACCCTTCCCACGAGCCACTAAACGGCTCTTGAAGGCCACCATAGGTCGTGCGAGGATTTGTGGTGATGACATAGATTTTTAAGGGTTAATGAGTAGTTGCCAAGCCACTGGTCCAAGACCATGGAGGGCACCACGGCTCATGGTAGGGACCACGATTTGTGGAGCCTTACATGGAGAGGAGGCAGACCCCTGTAAGTTAGGGGCAAATGGGTCATTTCTAGATTTAATTCAATTGACACTACGTCATTTTATCCAAGCCTTGGACCCCTATATAAGTAATTTTAATTCCAAAACTCTCCCATTCAAGTCATTATTATAAAAACCCAATAGAAATTCCAAAGTCCTTCTCTCAAATATTTCTCTATCTAGAAGAAGAACAAGAAGAAGAAGAAGAAGTAGAAGAAAAAGAAGAAGAAGAAGAAGAAGAAGAAGAAGAAGAAAAAAAGAACAAGAAGAACATGAAGAAGAAGAATAAGAAGGAGAATAAGAAGAAGGAGAAGAAGAAGGATGAGGAGGGGATAAAAAAAAGGAGAAGGAGAAGGGGGAGGAGGAGGAGAAGGAGAAAGAGAAGGAGAAGAAGGAGAAGGAGAAGCAAAAGGAGAAGAAGAAGAAAAATAAGAAGAAAAGGAAGGAGAAGGACAAGGAGAAGCAGAAGAAGAATGAGTAGCAGAAGGAGAAAGAGAAGAAGAATAAGGAAAAGGTGAAGCACGAGAAGGAGAAGAAGAAGAAGAAGGGGAAGGAGGAGGAGGAGGAGGAGGAGGAAGAGAAGGAGAAGGAGATGAAGGAGAAGTAGAGGAAGGGGAAGCAAAAGAAAGAGAATCATAAGAAGGAGAAGAAGAATAAGAAGAAACAAAAAAAAAGGAGAAGAAGGAGAAGCAGAAGAAGAGGAAGAAGAAGTTGGAGCTAGGATCAAGTTCAAGTCTCCATTCCTCCAACATTTGTGGGCTTTGTAATATTGGTATGATCTTTTAATCTATGGAATCCTTTCTTCCCACTTTCCAATGACCACCTTGACGGCTCGTGATTGGGACCACGGGTCGTGGTGAGGCTTATGGAAGACTAGGCAGTACCTAGGTAAAACTGCCGCAAGATAGAACCTTCCCCACAAGCCACTAGACGGCTCGTGAAGGCCACCACAGGCCGTGGGAGGGGTCGTGGTGATGAGATAGATTTTTAGGGGTTAAAGAGTGGTTTCCAAGCCACTAGTCCAAGACCACAGAGGGTACCACGGCTCGTGGAGCCTCATGTGTTGAAGAGGCAGACCCTTGTAAGTTAGGGGCAAATGGGTCTTTTCCTGATTTAAGTTAATCGATACTACATCATTTAACCCAAACCTAGGACCCATATATAAGTAATTTTAACCCCAAAACTCACCCATTCAAGTCATTATTTCTAAAACCAAAAAGAAATCCCAAAATTCTTCTTTTAAATATTTCTCTCTCTAGAACTGGAAGAAGAAGAAAGAGTTGGAGCTAAGATCAGGGGCATGTATTTATTCCTCAAGCATCCGTGGGTTTTGTAATCAAGGTATGATTGATTTTATCCATGGAATCCTTTCTTCCATGGAGTCCCTATGATTCCCCAATTGAAAAGGGGAAACTACCTAATTGAAAAGGGGAAATTCCCCAATTTGAGTTAGGTTTTTCTTCCAATGTTGTGGGTGTTGATGAATGTTCATCCAATTGAGTGTATTATGATTGTTTATGATTGAATTGATAGGATTACATGTTTTTAGGATGAATTTATATGTACCCATGCCTAACTCATGTCTAGAGAAGATGAAATTGATGTAAATGGATTTTATGCCATGAAAGGAGAATATCTGGGTTTAGATGTATTCTATCTAGGATTGATGAGATACATTAGAATTGGATCTTATATGATGAACTATGATTAGAATTACTTGAGATTGAAGCATATATGATGATTGTGACATGCATTGCTTTGAGAGTGAAGCATATAGGATGATTATGAGATGTTGTGTATTGAGAGTAAATCTTATGTTATGAATTATTTTTTATTGATGTAAATTGTTGTAGAACGAATAGTTCCCACATGAATTGCTTATGTATTTATGTGAAAGGATTTCTCACATTGAATGATTCTAGTTTGAAAGAATTTCTCACCAAATATTAATCTAAGCTAAAGACTAAGAAATTGACGAGGCTAGAAGCTATTACTTATGACCATTAAATGAGAATAGGATATGAGGTGACTAACCAAATTCCTTAGAATAGACTAAGAGGTGATTACACTTTTTCCTTGAAGTTGAACAAGAGGTGACTACCCATGTTCTTAAGATATGAATTGGACAAGAGGCGAATACCCATGATCCTTATGGAAAGACAAGGGGTGAGTACCCATGTCACATGATGTTGGACTAGAGATGAGTACCCATGATCCAAAAGTTAAGAAGGACTAGAGTCGACTACCTATGTTCCCTTATAGTAAGGTAAGAGGCAATTCACCATGTCTAAAAAAGATAAGCTATACTATGTTATGATAGGTGGTGAGCTTGGATTGTTGTTTGAGTTGCCTTCCATGATGAGTAAGGATGATTTGAGGTTACTTAAAGAAGTATTCCTTTTATGTCTATATGATATATTATGTGCTTTGAATATGCTTGATGACCTATATTGTCTAACTCTTGTGTTTATGTTGATGTTGATGCTAGTTATCATATTTAGTATATTTTTGTACTAACGCATACTCTTGCCTATATTTCTTATCCAAATGTAGGGTCCGGTGATCTCGACTCTCATCCCCGTGGCAAGGATCTTAGTAGAAGCAAGACTTGAAGATTGGTGAGTCCTCATAGCATCCGAGGATATGACCACCACTTCTTTATGATCTTTCATCTTATGTTTTGAACATTGTTGTATGGGCTGTGTCCCAAGATATTCATGTTTTAGATGGTTCGATAAAAAGTGTAGTAGACTTCTGCTTTTGTTATAAAACTTTGATGTTGTTGAAAGTGTTTTAAATTTCTGCTCATTTCTATTATCTTATGTTATGAAAGCTAAGTGGCTTATATGAGGCCTCTTGGGGTCTTTTCCGCCATGTTACGTCTAGGGTGTACCCCTGGGTTGTGAGAAACGACTTAGCCACACTCCTTTGCTCTCATTTAGGAGTCATAATCTCACACATGTACCACTCAAATCTATCAGATCAGATCTTAAATTAACATCATCACCCTCATGTTTCCATCCTTTTGATAATGACACTCATCTCAAATTCATGATTAGTGTCTATTACTCAACACGGATATCACTATAATTGCTCGCTTACTATACTAACTTACAATTACTAGATAGAATTGAGAAACACTCACCTACTACTTATGACAAGTAGTCAATATTATCTCTAACTCTACCTATTTACATATTAATGTCACATTTTTTTCACAACCTAAGTACTATTTAAAAATTCACTACACATCATTGCCATATTAGTTCTATAACCCTCTGAGAATCATTGCACTCCCAAAAAATCATAAATCTAGCTTAGATCTATCGCCCCATGAATATTCTACTCTTTTATACAACACCTATGGGATATGAATATGACTATGAATATGAATATGACTATTACAAGTACGATGATATAAATATGAATATGACTATTCTATTGGGATTCTTACTTACCATCGAGAGCATATTGAGATGGAGGCTCTTCCGTGTAGACATCGAGTCTCTAGTAGTAATGCCCTTGTCCCTAACTATGTACCCCCATAGAATTTGTCCTAGAAAGACATAGTTGGTGATCAAGACACCTAATTCCATGTTATAACTCACATGGTCTATGTCGGTTAATGGTAAATATCTCACAAAATGAACTAAGTTACTTTAAAGGTTTTTATGAAGTTTTCATTATGATTTTTAAGATGCATTGACCATGTTCATGGTTTGTTATTCTTCTTTAAAGGTTTTACTATGTTTTAGTTTGATCATGCATATTATGTTTAATGTCTCCATATGGTCACACTTATGTTTTTATGTATTTCTCCCACACTTAGTACATTTCATATACTAATGCATACATGCTCCTACATTATTTAATAATGTAGGGTCCGCTGCTTATCCTCATCTCGCTTGGGACTAGTTTCTTGATTGATCATTGAAGACTTGGTGAGTTCTCATGTTTCAAGGACTATGTCACCTTTACTATACTTTTTTATGTCACTAGTTTTTTTAAAATGATTGTACGTGGTGTATGGGTTATGCCTCAACCACTCTTTGATTTATTAGATTGGCTCATCAAGATTGTGATTAGACTTTAACTTAGGCCATCAAAATCTTCTATGATCTGAGACTTTCCACTTAAATTCTATTTTTCCTATTATTTTTGTTGTATGTATAACAAGTGACTTGTGTAGGACCTCTCGGGGTTTCATATGTCATTTCACATCTAGGGTGTACTTTGGATTGGGATAAACTTGGTATCAGAGCTAGGTTTTAGAAAGGGTCCTAGGATGTCTGACAAGTCGCATTGAGTAGAGTCTTGTTCATGAGTTTGAAGCGCGCCACAATTATGAATAGGAGGCTACAAAGAGTTTAGGAAAATTTACTTATTTCATTACTCTATAGTCATGTCATAGAGTCTATCTCTAAAAATATCTTTCTCCTAACTCTTATTTGATGCTATTTCATAATACAGCTCCTTGAAGAGCTTATGTGAGAGGGAATGCAGGTGAAAATTTGGAGCCCAAGGTTCCACAAGTTTCGGTTGACCCTTTGGTTAAACAAGTGACTCGTGCTAAATTTCGAACCGCTTTCCAAGTCTTTGCTCAAGCTATGGCGGTCCAAGTAAATAGAGAAGTTGTTCTTCTCATAAACCCAAAATATTATGGGAGTTTTAGCGGTGGAAAAGGAAAAATTGGCTGCTTATCAACTAAAGGGTGTTGCTCAAGTTTGGTTTAAAAAATGGAAGGGGAGGGGAGGGACATTGATGCAGGTCCTCTTAATTGGGAGAAATTCAAAGAGGCGTTTCTTGATTGTTTATTTCCCCTTGAGATGAGGGAAGCAAAGGTGCTTGAATTCATTAATAATCATCAAGGGATTATGAGTGTGAAGGAGTATGCTTTGAAGTTCACTCAATTGGATATTTATGCTTCAACTATGGTTGCCAACTCTAGGGCAATGTTGAGTAAGTTTGTAGCAGGTGCTTCCGACTTGGTTATCAAATAAATCTGAAGAAATATGTTAATCATGGAGACGAATATATCTCATTTGATGATTTATACCCAACAAATTGAAGAGAAAAGTTAAAGGAAAGGGAAAGAGAGTCCAAGAGGGCAAGGACTGTTGATGGTGATTTTTCTCATTCTAGGTCTTAAGGACATGAGCGTCCTCAATTCCGGCAAAGGTTTTCAGGTCAACGCTCTTCACATACTTAGACTCCTAAGTTCAATAAGGATAGGGTGTCTAACTATAAACCTCAAGGAGGAAATGGTGGTCGATATTCTATGCCTACTTGCACAAGGTGTGGTAAGAAACATGCTTGGAAAATGTTTGGCCGATATAGATGGTTGCTTTAATTATGGAAACAATGGTGATAAGATGAGTGATTTTCTGTTGCTTTCTAGTAGGGATGGTAGGCAAGCTCAGTCTTGTTGTTTCGATTTTGATGTTGTTACTCAAACCCTTTGTAATTCCTTTCATGTCTCTACTCTAGTTGGCGATTATATTGTTGGTAAAAGAGTTTATATAAATTTCCCTATTTATGTTTCTCATAGAGTCACTCATGTTGATATTGTATATCTTGATGTGTTAGATTTTGATTTTATCCTTGGGATGGATTATATTCTTACATGTTATTCTTTTATAGATTGTCGGACCCAATTTTTCACATTGAAGGTTCGAACGGATCTATCATGTCATGGGAAGAGGAAATTATGCTTCTAATGGTTAGTTCATATGTTACCTAAAGGCTAGGAAAATGATTTCTAAGGGTTACATTTATCATCTAGTTCAGGTTAGGGATACACATTCCAGAACCCCTATTCTTGAGTCAGTTCCAATTTTAGATGAGTTTTTGAATTTTTTTCCAATGATCTTCCTAGTGTCCTCCCTAAAGGGAAATATATTTCGGTATTGACCTTCTCCAAAATATGCAATCTATTTCTATTTCTTCTTATTGTATGGCACCAACAAATCTTAAGGAGTTAAATGATCAATTGAAGGATTTGTTAGATAAGAGTTTTATTAGACCAGATATCTCTCCATAGGGTGCTTCGGTGTTGTTTGTGAAAAAAGGATGGTTCTATCTAATGTGTGTTGACTATTAACAATTGAATAAGATTACTATAAAGAATAAGTATCCTATTCTAAGGATAGATAATTTGTTTGACCAACTCCAAGGAGTGATTTACTTCTCTAAGATTGATCTTCGGTAGGGTTATCAACACATAAGGGTGAAGGAGAGTGACATTCCAAAGATAACTTTTCAAACTCGGTATCGTCACTATGAATTTTTGGTGATGTCTTTTGGTTTAAATAAGGACCTGGTGGTGTTCATGGATTTGATTAATAGGGACTTTCAACAATATCTCGACATGTTCATGATTTTGTTTATTGATGACATCTTGATTTACTCACAAAGTGAGGATGATAATGTTGAGCATTTGAGGATTGTGTTGCAAATTCTTAAGGATCATGAATTATATGCTTAGTTTAGCAAGTGTGAGTTTTGGTTGAGGTTTGTTCCTTTCCTTGGCCATATTGTCTCTGATAAAGGTATTAAGTCGATCCTAAAAAATTGAGGTGCTTCAAAACTAGCCTAGACCTTATTGTACTTCAAATATGCAGAGTTTCTTCGGTTTGGACAGTTAATAAAGAAGATTAGTGTAAGCATTTTCCTCTTTTGCTTCGACTTTGACGATATTAAATCAAAAGAAAGTGAAATTTCTATGGTTGGAAGCTTGTGAGAAGAGTTTCCAAGAGTTGAAGAACATACTCACTTCAATACCTATTTTGACATTACAAAAATAAACAGATGGTTTTGTGGTTTATTGTGATGCATTACGGGTTGGTCTCAATTATGTTTTGATGCAACATGGGAAAGTTATCATCTATGCTTCAAGTAAATTGAAGGCTCATGGAAAGAATTATCTAACTCGTGATTTGGAATTAGGGATGGTAGTGTATTCCTTAAAGAATTGGAAGTATTATCTATATGGTGTTCATGAAGATGTGTTTACAACCACAAGAGCTTGAAGTATGTATTCTCCTAGAAGGACTTAAATTTTTGCCAAAAAAGGTGGCTTGAATTACTAAAAAGATTACGACATTAGTGTCCTCTATCAGGGTAAGGCGAATGTGGTGGTGGATGCTCTTGGTCGACTATCGATGGGAAGTGTTGCTCATGTTGAAAATGGTAAGAAAGAGCTAGTTCAAGATCTTCATTGGTTGTCCCGATTGGGTATTTTCTTGGTTGATTCTAATGAAAGTGTTGTGACTGTTCAGAATGGTTCCGAATCATCTCTTGTATCAGATGTGAAGGCTAAGCAAGATCTTAATCTGGTTTGGATGGATTTGAAAAAGTCGGTTTCCAAAAAGAACTATGGAGGATTCTCGCAAAGGAGAGATGATTTCCTTCAATATTAAGGTCGATTGTGTGTCCCGAATGTTGATGAGTTGAGAAATCATATTTAGACAGAAGCTCATAATTCTCATTATTCTATTCACCTTGGAGCGACCAATATGTATTGCAACTTGTGGTAGGTCTATTGGTGGAATGGGATAAAGAATGATATTGTGGAATTTGTGGCTAAATGTTCTAATTGTCAACAAGTGAAAGTTGAGCATCAGAAATCTGGTGGTTTGGCTAAAAAAATTAGTATTCCTACATAGAAGTGGGAAGATTTGAAAATGAATTTTATTACAAGTTTACCTCGCACTTATCGTCAGCTTGATTCATTTTGGGTTATTGTGGACTGAATGATGAAATTGACTCACTTTCTTCCCATTAAGACTTCATTTTCAATAGAAGAGTACACCAAGATTTGTATTCGTGATATGGTGGTGTTTTATGGAGTATCTTTTCTATTATCTCCTATCATGGAACTTAGTTTACATCTTAGTTTTGGAGGTCATTTTAGAAAGATCTTGATACCCAAGTGCATCTTACCACGACTAATCATCCTTAGACCAATTATCAAGCTGAGGGTACTATTCAAACATTAGAATATATGTTTAAAGCATATGTGATTGACTTCAAAGGTAATTGGGATGATCATTTGCCTTTGATTGAGTTTGCTTATAATAATACCTTTCACTTGAGTATCCAAATGGCTCAATTTGAGGCTCTCTATGGTAGGGGGTGTTGGTTTCCTATTAGATGGTCCAAAATTGGTGAAGTTGCTTTGATAGGGCCCTAGGTGGTGCATGAGCTATAGAAAAGGTTCAACTTATTTGTGAGAGGTTAAAAATGGCTCAAAGTTGAAAAAAGTTTTATGTTGATGTTAGAAGAAGAGATCTTGAATTTAATTAACTTGAAAATTTCATCCATGAAGTGTGTAAATACATTTGGAAAGAAAGGAAAGCTTAGTCCCCGCTATATGGGCCCATATCAGATTTTGAGGTGTATTAGCAATGTTGCTTATAAGTTAGAGTTACATAATGATTTAGCATCGGTACATCCAGTATTACATTTCCATTGTTCCTTTAGAAAGTTTGAGAGTTAAACAAAGTCTTTCATATGAAGAGGTTCCGGTTGAGATTCTAGACCATCAAGTTTGGAAGTTTAAAAATAAAGAAGTTGCTTCCCTGAAAGTTATCTGGAGGAATCAACAAGTTGAAGGATATCATCATATTTCTCCCTCCTCTCCTATTCTAGAATAAGATATTAGTTCCTCGTGGTTCATTCCTTTAGATTAATGGATTTTACTCATTCTCATGTTTACATATACAAACACGTTCATGAAAAACATGATTTTTATGTTATGAGTTAGCTTTTAGTGGTTCTCCATGTTTATGTGTATTTTGATGAAATTTTTTGTCATGTTGGGTTTTTAGTTTCTCTCCCACTCTATTCATGCTAGCTTGAGTTTCATTCGAGGATGAATGTTCCCAAGGGGGAGATATTGTGACACCTTGGAAATTAGAATTTAAGTTGAGTGGAAAGAGTTCAGAAAAAGTTACATGCATCTGGTGCTACGGATCGACCATGGGTCGTTATATTCCTATGAGTCGTAGGAAGGGTCTTCTAGACACTAGTAAGATTTTTGGAAATTCCAAAATTCTAAAATTTTACCTACGACTGAACAGGATGAACCGAAGGATGGTGGACGGGTCGTAGATTAGTCTCGTAGAAAAGATTCATAGAAAATAACATCAGACCTCATTCTACGAGTTCAGATGATGAGTCGTACTAGCTTATACGGGGCTGTATGATAGTTTCATAGGAGTGAACCAGGTTTACTGAAATATTGGACTTGAATTTGGGTTCTACGTATGGGGTCTACAAACAGTAGAAGAAATGATGGACCATAGGAGGGTCTCATGGGAATTTATAGAAATTTTGGGTCTCTGAAGTTGGTTATATGGTTTACCAATATGCGTCGTAGAACGATCTATAGACCGTAGATCCAACCCATAGGGCTGTTTGGCAGTTATTTATTAAGGGTACTTCGGCTTTTTCCTTTGCATTTAATACATATACTATGTCCTTTTCCCCCTATTTCTAAGTCATATAACTACCTTTTTACTTCTAAATCTACCTAAACCCTCTCATCTCTGAAAATCCCAAAACCCTTCCACATTCATCCCCTCCAAAATCTCTTAAACTTGAAGGAATAAAATCTAGGGTTCAAGCTTCAAATATCCTTTTCGCCATTGCTTTTGGGTTTTATTTTTCAAGGTATGTGAGAATTCACTAATGGATTCTATTCATCCATTGGGTCCCAAATGATTTCTAAGTTTCTAATTCAATTTCACCTAATTTGATTAAGGTTCATACAATCTCCATGGGGCTTATTTGATTTTGATTTAATTGTTTAATTTTAATATTCATATGCATGTTTTGATTAAACTACATGATTTCCAATTGCTTTCTATAAGACCCATGTATTTTTCATGATTTTTTGTTTGAATTTATGAAGAAAGCTCATGAAGTTATGCACAACAATCGTGAAACTTATGTATGCTTGTATGGAAATGATGTTTTATGAAATAAGTTTGCTTTTAAGATAAGCATCAACGAAATTGTGAAAGGTTTTCTCATATTTTCAGAAATCATAATTAGTGAAAGGTTTTCTCACACATGTATGAATCATAATTTAAGGAGCTACTCTATGATGAATTAGATTAGATTGGTAACTTAATTGTGGTTTTTCAAGTATGATGATAGGAATATGAATATGACTATTCCTTTAGTATTTCTACTTACCACCGAGGATATTGAGATGGAGGCTCTCCCATTAGTAGAGGTCGGGTCTATAGTAGCAATCTCATTGTCCCTAAGTACGTGCCCCCGTAGGGTTTGTCTTAGAACGACATAGCTATTGGATCCATCTAAGCTAGAAGTGTATGGTCCTTACCTTGGCAAGTAGGACATATCTTTTCGGTGTGGGGGCAAGACACCGGATTCCATGTTGTAGTTCACATGGTCTGTGTCGGTAAACGATAATATCATACAAAATGAACTAAGTTAGTTGAAAGGTTTTTATGAAGCTTTCATCATGATTTTTAAGATGCATTGATTGTGTTCTTGATTTGTGATTCTTCTTTAAATGTTTTACTATGTTTAACTTTGTCATGCGTATTATGTTTAATGTCCCCATTTGATCACGTTTATGTTTTTATGCATTTCCCTCATACTTAGTACATTCCATGTACTAATAAATCATTGTGCCTGCATTTTTTAATAATGTAGTGCCCGAGGTTCTCCTCCTCCCTCTCGAGACTAGAAGTTTGGTTTATCGTTGAAGACTTGGTGAATCCCTATGTTCCGAAGATTGTGTCACCCTTACTATACTTTCTTATGTCTTTAGCTTTTGGATGATTGTACATGGTGTATGGGATACGTCCCAACCACTCTTTGATGTATTAGATTGGCTTGTCAAGACTATGATTAGACTTTCGCTTATGTCGTCAAACTCCACTATGATATGAGACTTTCTACTCTTTCTATCATTTGGGTTATCTGCATATCAAGTGGATTTTGTAGGGCCTCTCAGTATCCTATACGTCATGTCACATATAGGGTGTAC
The DNA here is from genome assembly GCF_019186545.1 of Solanum stenotomum. NCBI lineage: Eukaryota > Viridiplantae > Streptophyta > Magnoliopsida > Solanales > Solanaceae > Solanum > Solanum stenotomum. The sequence goes on from NC_064287.1 coordinate 27,499,408, forward strand.
TTTGGGTTGTGACATTTTATTGCCTAGCCTTGTCGGCCCTTATAATCTCATTTTTATTATATTTCAGTGGCTAGCTTTGTCGAATAAGATACCGAGTATAAATTGTGCCTCCCTTAGTTTGTGTGTGATAAACTTGATATCATAGTGGGCCATATTCCAAGAAGTCTACAAGTTGTGTTTAGTAGAGTCTTGTTTATGGGTGTGTTGTGCACCACACTTATAATCAAAAGGATATAAGGCATTTAAGAATGGTTACACTTATTTTTACTTAATAGATTGTGATATAGAACAGAGTTATAAGAAAATGTGATATCTATATCATGATTTAAATTTATTATCCCTTAGAATACATATGATTAGAGTATGGCTCATAGAGATATTCAGATGGACCCAATGAAAGTACTAGTCATTCCCCACTAGGTCAAAGAGACAGACTAGAGGCCTAGAGTAAATCCTTGTCTCTAGTAGTTCGTTCTTCATCGGAATATGCAGTGGTCGGGAAAGACCCGACACTTATAGCCTCACTTGCTTCAGTAGTACCTGAAGTAGCCAGAGATGCAGGACCTCCAATACCAATAATTATTCCACTTGAGACAAAAGTGTGGTCCTTTTGTTGACTCAAATGGTAGTCGTACATGATCATGACTTAGGGGAGGGGACAAGTTCCAAAGGTGGAAGGTCAGAGATTTTGAAGGCATGATAGTTTCTCCATGTGATTCCTCCATGGTTACTAGATTTGATTTTACTAAAGACCCTTAGGATTTTATCGATCAACTTTATAAAGTGTTATGAGTTATGCATGCTTTGGTTATAGAGGTAGTGGAACCTACTTATTGTATGTTGCGTGATGTGGCAATAATGTGATATAAGAAATAGGAATAGTCCAATGGGACAAATGTTCGACCAGTAGAGTCAGAAGTCTTTTCAGAGGCTTTCTTGCCTCACTATCTTCCCCGTGAGGATTGTAAGGCCAGACTTGACCAATTCATCAACCTTAAACAACGCAATATAAGGGTCGAGCACTACAACCATAGGTTCAATTCCTTGGCCAAATATGTTCTTCTTATTTTATGCATGATGTAGGCTAGGGTATTGATTCTTATCGTGACCAACGACACTAACCTACGGTATGAGTGTCTACGATCGTCGATAATATAGTAATCCAACTAAAGGTTGGGGTCATGTCCCAAGGGAGTGGTTTTGAGAATTAATAGAAAAATAAAGTTTAGCTCAAATTAGTCGTAGTTAAAGACATTAACGAGTAAAAACATAATAAATTAAAGGGTGTGACACGAAAGTGTCAAACATCAATAGGGGATTTTGTCACAAGTAGTAAAAACAACAAAAATAACTATAAAATCAAGTATGGCGAAAAGTTCTTTGGGTGTGATCGCAATACAAGTTGAGATAAATCGTTTGGTACATGCTTTCGATAGGAATTTTGTAAGATAATAGTGACTAGAGTAAGCTTTAGATGGAAATAAGTTCCCTCTCGGGCAACTTACCCAGTTTCAAATGCGTTCCTCTCTGACACTCATTTGCCGCATAAAGGCTAGCCTCGCCTTACCCCACTCACTCTCTCGAGCTAAGTGTTAGGATATGGGACTAGGGCTCACCCTCTAGGGCTGAACCTCATGTCGAACCACTCCTTAGGACATCAGTCTAGTGGTACTGGAACAAAGGGCGGAGTGCATCCTTTCGGCTATCAGGCTTCAGCTTCTTCGTTCTTTTCAGCTTTTTTGTGCCTAAGTGTCCATGCTTCCACTAAAACTTCAAATACCTGAAACTTAAGAGTTTTCATCAGATATTGAGACAAAGTAAGCATATGAGGGCACTATTTCTATCAAAATAAAGCCCAAAATGAGCCCAATTTGTGGACTCATAAACACACCCAACTTAAACTTTTGCTTGTCCTCAAGCAAACTTAAGTTCAACCGTTCAAAAATGGTGTCTCAAACAGTGCTACACAAGACTCAATCATGAATGCACACAACAAGACTCAATTTACTTATGCAAGGATCAATTGTGTACTCAAAGATTCAAGCTGTGACACACCATTACTAAAGATTCTCATGCTCACAAAACTTACTACTTGTGCAAGCTCAAGCTCAACAAAAAGTATCGCAATGCCCGCACATAAAAGATGATTTCATATTTACACACAACGGTTAATCATTTCAAGATAAGGAATCAGATGCAACGCTCACAGTAAAAAATGAGGAACACAATTCATGTTTTCACCCATAGGTTTGCCCTTATTTTCCAATCAACTTTCTATTCGGCATACTCAATATCAAAAAGGTGTTTCTAAGGCTTGTAATGGGGATGAGTGCAAAGGTATGGTTATTTAGGCTCAGTGACTTCTTCCTCATAAGAAATGGTACTCTCAAGACATTCCCTCCTTTTCCTTAATCAATTCTTTTTCTAGTGCTGCTAAGTCATCTTTTTATTCACCTCGATGGATTGATCGGAAACCCAATTTCTTTTGTACTTTATTCCACAATGTTTTTTTAGGGGTTTCCATCGTTCTGCAACACCATGGGTTAAGGGGGACTTTTCTTGCACTTCTTAACTTTTCAACTTAGGCTTTTGGCGTAAGTTGGCTATTTGCTAAANGGATTGATCAGAAACCCAATTTCTTTTGTACTTTATTCCACAATGTTTTTTTAGGGGTTTTCATCGTTCTGCAACACCATGGGTTAAGGGGGACTTTTCTTGCACTTCTTCACTTTTCAACTTAGGCTTTTGGCGTAAGTTGGCTATTTGCTAAACCACAAATCAAGAGGATTATAGGTAGTGAGTCAAGTAAGGTCTAGGGTTCATTAATTTTCTTCCAAAGAAAGGTAAGGCTCAGAGGGCGTTCAAAAGAGTTTCACACGCTCACGTGTAGGCCACAAAAGAGGTATATGTCAAATTTGGCTCACACTCTTTAAAGTTGCCTAAGATCATTTCAAGAGGACACCTTTCTAATTCAATCAGACTAACCGGGTAAATTCTAGGTTTATTCATGCATGGTTCAAAGCAAGCTAATCACACAAGGCATCGACACTTACAGCAAACAAGACTGCACACTTTCGCTAGTATGCAATGGTCATTACAAGAGAATCAATTCGATAAATGACTAATCACAACGAGATGCAACGAGTTCACATATTGTTTATGCACCTTCATTTGGCCTCATCGTAGTCATACATTCATGTTCGTTCAATTGAGAGCACTATTCAAGTCATCGGTATTGATCGAAACTGAGACTCAATTTTTTGCAAAAGAACATCCACATTCAACTCGCGAAGGGTGGAAAAAATGTGGGAAAAATTCAAAAAAAATTCAAAAGGGTCAAAATCATTTTGCAATTAAAAATAAGCCAAGCCACTAGCTCAAACAATCGCAAAGCAGTTTTAAAAACACAATTAAAAACAGATAACCCAAATGTACACCAAAACACAAGTATCCGAAACAAGCAAAACAAGGTAGGCCTCACCCCCACCACAAATAAGAGTGTTTGTCCTCAAATACAAATAACAGTATCCAGAGTTGAAGAAAGATAGGACATAGAAAGGGGTAAAGAAGGGTCCTGTCTATGCAGTCTCTCTATCTGCCAGGGTATCAGTTCCCGATGCATTTCCCTAACGTAAAACAATAGTCCCGGGAGTATTGTTATTTTGGTTGTCATTGTTTTCCTTTGCCTTGGCCGCTGCAGCAAGATTAGCTGCAATCATTTGGTCTATCTCATGAGCAACTCCAAAGGCCCGTATTGCATTAACTAAACTTTGAGCCCATGGAGGCACATTAGTGTCGATGGGAATTCGTCTCTTTGCCCTGGCTTCCTTAGTATATTTCCTTTGTCTGGCTAGCTTTGCTTTCTTCTCTTCTTTTTTAATCTCTCGTGCTCGTATGTACCTGGGTGGGTCATTCCTCCCTATGACTTTTGGTCTAGCCATTTCTTCGGTGCCAATTTAGATAGTACTGACGTGCAAGGCGTCAATGCAATCCACATCCGAGCACAATCTGACACTTACAATACTTTGTGGCTTGCAAAAATCGTCCAGTTCCTGTTCATTCTGCGATATTAGTCAAGTTCACCCATTCACTGGGCGGCGCGCCAAGTGTCCAGTTTCTTCGCCAACTGTAACAGGCTCTGCAAGGATTCCAATCGACAGTTTTCTTTGAGATGGCTGACATGTTCGGCGATGCGCCACTAATTTTCTTCAAACCGTCGAGTTTTACAAGATCCAAGCTGATTGTGCCTTGAGTCAGATAGTGGAAAGAATTGAGTTCACCGATCTTGTCGACGATCCGCCAACTGGACCTGTGTCTTGCCTCTATATACTATTTCAATCATCTCCCTTACTTTACCCTATACAAATAACACACTATTATTCTACTAGTAGTTAAGAAATACTTAAATGATTTTGGGTTGCCTCCCAAATAACGCCTTAGTTAACGTCGTCGCACGACGTAAGTCTACCATCAGACCTCACTCTTGGGGTTAGCCATAGTATTACTAGGCAAACCCCCTTGTTGTCTTGGATTGAGATGAGACTAGATATGACCTATTTGGGTTTCTAACTGCTTGATCGAAATTGAATGAGAGGTGACAGTCTGGCTGAGGGTAGACACGTCTTTTTTCATGCCTTTCAGCATTTTGTCTGACCTTTCAACTTTATTTAGGATACACGCGAGCATATCCTCGGATCTACCACCTTCCGAATCCTTGGGCTTCTGACGCTCGTTGGGAGCCACATATCTATCCTTTCTCCCCATCCTTCTAATTTTGATTATGGTCCCTCCATTCACGATCTCGATCCTTCCAGTTGTCGTCTCTAACCCATCCTTGATTTCCACCCAGCCTTGGGAAGTTTGAACTATAGCCTCCACCTTGGTTAGCTAGAAAATTTACTTCCTCGTCATACATTACTTCAAACTTCATCTCCTCAGGATTTGCACCCTCGACTCCCACAGCATTGAAACCACAGATACCAGCCCCCATGACATTTTTGGATAAAATGTCAAGTTGCTTCATGATCTTGGTCATATTTTGGTCTCTTTCATTATCTTTCTCAACCTGTTCTTTGGATAGTTGAAATGTGATCTGTGAGACCTAGTTTTCGCAGGTGTACCATCCCCTGTTGATGGTTGTCATGCCATTGAGAAGTTGAGTTGCTACTGCATATGGTTGTTGCACTAATCCTCCGGTAGAAAGTTAGTCAGCTACACCTTTGTTTACCGAGTCTAGACTCCGGTAAAAGTATTGGAGGAGCACATTATCAGGCAGACCATGGGTTGGGCATTGTAACACCAATTTCTTAAACCAGAGCCATGTTTCGTGCAGAGGTTCTCCATTCAGACACTTAAAGCTTTGGATGCTATCCCGAATACTCATCATCTTCGAGGGAGGAAAAAATTGCACATTAAATGCGGTGACCAACTCCTCCCACGAAGTGATTGAGTTACGTGGCAACTCAGCTATCCACTTGCACACTTCCCCCATCAATGAGAAAGGAAATAGTTTGAATCGAACTGATTCTTGAGAGATGTTCTTGAATGAGAAAGGCCCGCACACAGCTACGAAGTTTCAAAGATGCTCATGTGGGTCCTCATGAGCCAATCCACTGAAAAGTCCTTTTAGTTGAAAAAGTTGCAACATGGTACTTGTGATGTGGAACACTGCATTTCCCTCTGCTGGAGGTAGACGGATGGCTCCGACACCTCCCATGAGATGTGGATCATTCATGTTGGGCTCTTGGATATCATTGAGGTTACCAATGTCGTCATGATAGCCCACTTGGCTCCCGTTACTAACCGTAATACCCATACTTTCTGAAATGTTTTACACAATCAACAGAACAAAACTAAAAATTAAATTAGTAAACTACCACTAGTAAGAACAAAAACTCTATTAAACTAGAAATTCTGAAACAACACCACTCCCCGGCAACGGTGCCATTTTGATGCTTATCGTGACCAACGACACTAACCTACGGTATGAGTGTCTACGATCGTCGATAATATAGTAACTCAACTAAAGGTTGGGGTCATGTCCCAAGGGAGTGGTTTTGAGAATTAATAGAAAAATAAAGTTTACCTCTAATTAGTTGTAGCTAAAGACATTAACGAGTAAAAACATAATAAATTAAAGGGGGTGACACGAAAGTGTCAAATATCAATAGGGGTTTTTGTCACAGGTAGTAAAAACAACAAAAATAACAATAAAATCAAGTGTGGGGAAAAGTTCTTAGGGTGTGACCGCAATACAATTTGAGATAAATCGTTGGGTACATTCTTTCGATATGAATTTTGCAAGATAATAGTGACTAGGCTAACCTTTCTATGGAAATAATTTCCCTCTTGGGCAACTTACCCCGTTTCAAATGCGTTCCTCTCGGACACCTATTTACCACATGAAGGCTAGCATATGCCTTACCCCACTCACTCTCTCGAGCTGAGTGTTAGGATATGGGACTAGGGCTCACCCTCTCGGGCTGAACCTCATGTCGACCCACTCCTTAGGCCATCAGTCTAGTGGTCTTGGTTTCGCGACCTCCCTCTCGGGAAAGTCAAAAACACATGGGTGGTTTTGTATTTGCAACTACAAACTCATTAAATTAAACCACAACCACTAGGTTAAATCACCATTAAAATACATCTAACCTATCAATAAGCAAGACCGAACCCCAATGTCAACATATATTTGCTAAATCACACCCCAAGATTGGGGTTTTTAGCCACACATTAAGAAATAATAAAATACACCTAAAATGATAATAAGATCAAATGGGTATAAGGAATTAAACCTTGATTTAAGCAAAGGAAGAAGAATGGAGAAGACCCACTTCCAACTTGGGGAAGATGAAATCCTTCTTTCTTCAAGTCTCCCACAAAACCCTCTCCAAACTTGAGAGAAAAATATCCTAAAAAGTTCTATTCTATTCTGAAAATTATAATAATAATTCGACTCTCAAAAATTAATAAAGAGTTTAGTATTTATAAACTTCATAAATTAGTGCTGGCGGATCAATCGGCGAGGTTAGTCGATGTCGCCGAATGACTCGGCGACTTGCCCTTCTTCTGTTTCATCGTCGTTTCGTGCTTTCCTTCAGCATCTTCACGTTCTGGACCATTGGGAGGTATAGTACTACTTCGCGGAACAATTCCGTGAAGCGTCGACTGCTCCTTTCATCGCCTTTTTGATCCTTCTCTTTCAAGGCTTCGCGTACTGGAACAAAGGGCGGAGTGCATCCCTTCGGCAAATCGCCAGGTGTGATTGGTGATGATCAGGCTTTAGCTTCTTCATTCTTTTAAGCCTTTATGTTCCTTTTTGCGCCTAAGTGTCCATGCTTCCACTAAAACATCAAATACCTGAAACTTAAGAGTTTTCAGTAGATATTGAGACAAAGTAAGCATATGATGGCACTATTTCTATCAAAATAAAGCCCTAAATGAGTCCAATTTGTGGACTCATTAGGTATATTGGTTTGTAGTAGAGCTTGAGGGACACTTAATCAAGAATTGTACAATGATATCTTTACAAGATGATAGTGATATTTCTTGTATTTGGGTATTTGCTTAGACATCAGAATATATTGCTAGGTAAATTTAGGATACTTGCATAAAAAGGAATAAAAAAAAGAGGACTCAATTTATGGGATATTATAGGGAATCTATGGTTGATTTCAGTCCCCCACTTCCTAGATACCCAACATATCCCACAAGTAGTGCTCCATCACAAACGCATGATCAGAGATATAATCATTATATTTACTCTAGACCAGGTCAAGTTCAGGCCATTTAGAGCACACAATTAATAAGGATTGGACCTGTATTACTATTGTTAACAAACTGGACACTATATGAATCAATGTTCGACTACAAGTAGAGGGAGATGGCTCAGACTTTACGGTTAGCAGAAACTTCATCATCTTTAGTATGTCCCCATAGGCTAGGGCTACATACTGTTGAATATATTGTTGGAGATAGGCCCAATCAATTTCTCACGATTTAAATTTTATTATATCAAAGTAAGGACCCTCTTCGGTCTTACAATGTTTACTCAATATTTTTGCACTCACACTCTAGCAACTCTCTCTTATCTCACTCACTTGTTGCTTGCTCTCTTGGTTTCTTTTCACTTGTTTCCTTACTTGGTTACAAATTAAATGTACCACCTTTATTTACAGAAAGTGATGGAAGATTATAAGGAGATACATACTACAATCTTTTAGAACATTCCTAGATATCTTTTTCTAGAACTGCCTTTTGTAGAATATTTCTAGGTTTTTTTTCGAATACCCATTCTAGAGATCTTCCTTCAATTCTCTACAACTCCGCAATATTCTAGATTTTTCTTGACTTATCTCAATCAATTATTACCAACATAATTAATATTCAAGACATTTCGAAGAAGAATCTAGAATATTGAAGAGTTGTGAAGTAAGAAAGTAAGATCTCTTGAATGAGTATTCTAGAGAGAAAAGTCTAGAAATGTTCTAGAATAGATAGTTCTAGAATTAGGTAGTTAGAAGAAAATTCTAGATATAGTAGCAAAACCCATAGCTAGATTCTTCCATAAACACCTATAAATAGAGGTGGTTCATTTGAGTTGTAACCAAACAAGTAAGAAAGCAAGAAAGGAAGTAAGCAATAGAGCAAACAACAAGTGAGTGAGAAATAAGAGATAGGTTCTAGAGTGTAAGTGCAAGAAATATTGTGTGTAATAATTGTAAGATCTAAGTGACTCCTTACTTTTATATAATAAAGTTCAAGTTGTGAAAAATAAATTGTGTCCGTCTCAAAAGAACATATGAGAAGAGCAAGGTAGAAACTCAAAGACGATCTTACAAGCTATTGTCGGAGGCTACAAGTCAGGAAGCACTTTTAATGGCTGATTTTGCAAGTACTCTCAATAGCGTTTAGAATTTCAATGCAAGCAACTATGGATCATGGATCACGAGCATGTAATATTACTTTCTCGACCAGGAATTATGGGATATCATCAGTGAATCAGACATCACAACACTATCAGATGCTAAAGCAGCAAAAAAGGTTGAAGATCAAAGCTGAAAAAGCAATGTATGCTCTCACTGTAACCATTGAGGAAAAGTTCCTACAACGGATTAAGAATGCCAAGACACCCAAAGAAGCTTAGAAAACATTGGAAACGATTTTAACAAAGAAGAATGATGCGAGATTACAAAGGCTTGAAAATGATCTTTTTTCGATTTCTCAACGGAATATGACCATTAGCCAATGCTTCTCAAAGGTAAAAATTTTATGTAATGGAATATAAAAATTAGATCAGAGAATGCCATCACGGAGAAAGAATGAGAAGAATCATTGTTCATGGTTTAAGGCCAGAGTACAAAGGTATAATTAAAGTAACATGAGGGTGGGCCTCAAAACAAACTCTATTGGATTTGGAAAATATGTTGGCAAATGAAGAAGATTTGGAGATGTCATTATCAAGTCTCTCTACAAAAGATGAAGATAAGACGCTCTTCAACAAAAAACAAGTTTTTCAAAAAAAAAAAGATGAAAGGAGAAGCTCACATCGAGNGGGGGGGGGGGGACTAGAAGAATCAACATAAAAAAAGTGAGTGACATAACAAGGAGACTAACCAAAGATTCACCAAATGGCAAACAAAGAAGTGCTATAATTGTAAAAACAAATGACACTACACATAGATTGTTCGTATAAGAAAGTTTAAGGTAGCTTAGCTACTTCTATGGAAAACAAGAAAAATGAAGAAGAAGCTTGGGATTTTGACACCTTTTATACAGTTGAAGAAAGCAATCAACTGGAGGAGCTTGTCACCTGTAACTCTTACAAAGAAAAGAGATTGGACTTTCAATTGTAAGTGAGAAACTAGTGCATTATTAACATGATTGGATCGTTGATTCGGGTTGTTCCAATCACATGAATGGTAATGAGAAAAAGCTCATCAACATGAGCGAACGTAAAGGTGGTCAAGTAGTGGTAACTACAATTAATTAAAAATGCCAATAACTAATATTGGCAAGAAAAATTTGTGTCTTATCACATCTCAAGACAAGTGGAACTTGAAAATGAATACCATGGTCCAGGTATGAAAAAGAACTTAGTGTACGTGTTGAAACTAGCAAAAAATTCTTGAAACTATGTCTTGTTTGGGTCAAATGACCTAAAATAATACCAAAACATAAAAAGCTACAAGCACTCCTGTCATGGAAGGGAGAAGATTCTAATCAATCTACATCATGTCATTGGAGACAACTTATGTTGAGAAAATACGGAGTAACGAAACAGTTGATCAATGGCATGCACATCTTGGGTACGTGAGCTCCAACAAACTAAAAATCATGATGCAATAGTCAAAATTAAAAGGTCTTCCCCAACTTGAGATTAAAGGAGAAATTATAGGTGTTGGATGTCAATATGGAAAATCACATCAACTTCCCTATAAAGAATTGAAGTATCAAGTGAAGGAGCCATTAGAGCTTGTACACTCAAACGTGTTTGGACCAGTGAAGTACTCTTTCATCAGCAGTTACCGTTACATGGTAACATTCATTGATGACTTCTCAAGGTACGTAGGGGTTTACTTCTTAAAGGATTAATCTAAGGTATTTAAAAAGTTTAAAGACTTCCAATATACTGTGGAGAATGATATTAGAAGAAAAATCAAATGTCTCCATACAAACTATGGGTGAGAATACACGTCATGAGATTTCAATCACTATCTTAAACAGAAGATGATAAGACGACAATTAACTTTCCCAAATACAAAACAACAAAATAGAGTGGCTGAAAGAAAAATAGACATATGACAGAGATATGCAGAAGTATGTTGCATAGTATGAATGTGCTAGCAAGGTTTTGGGTAGAATGCATGAAGATTATTGTCCACATCACTAACAGGCAGCCACAGGAAAGATTGAGATTCATCTCACCATTTGAGAAACATAAAAACATGATTCCAATCGTAAGCCACTTTTGAGTTTTTGGTTGAGTGTTCTATGTGTTCTTGCCAAATTATCTCCGCAAAAAGTTTGATAAGAAAGGTGTTTGTTGCAACTTTGTTAGATACGACAAACAGAGAAAAGGATGGCAGTATTGTGACCCTACCACAAATCGAACATTTGTGTTAGGAAATGTGGTATTTGATGAAGTGTCATCATGGTGGTCCGAAGAAGTTACATTACCAGATTCAATAGAATTGGAGCAAAAGCTACAACATAATCTTGAAAAAGAAGGACAATAAAGTAAGACAGAATTATAACAAGAGGTATGTGAAAAACTTGAATCATAGACAAAAAAAAAGATATATTCAAGCATAGAAAATAAGAGCCCATGGAAAATTGAAACTCATAAAACCCCAACAGAGTTGGAAGAAGGAGTACAAGAAACTCCTCAATTACGAAGATCCACATAACTGAAACGCCCCAATAGTAAGTATATAAATGCCGCATTGACTTAGGTTGACAGGGTCAGGGAACCTACCACCTTCAAAGAAGCTTCGAAGAGTAGTGAATGAATAAAGACGATGGAAGAGAAGATTTTAACCTTAACGCTAACAAAAACTTGGGAGTTATTGTCTTAACCTAAGGATGCTAAGCACATATCATGTAAGTGGGTATATAAGTTGAAAACACGTGTTGATGGTTCTATCGAGGGTACAAGGTACGGTTAGTAGCTCGGGGATTTTTACAAGAGTATAATTTTGACTATGATGAAACATTTAGTCTCATGGAAAAAATTACTATAGTTGATGTGTTACAAGCTCTGGCAACTAGTAAGTTTTGTACACAATGGCAGATGGATGCACAAAATGCTTTCCTTCACAGAGAGTTGGATCATGAAATATACATGGTTCAGCCACAAGGTTTTGTGAATAAAGTCAATCATGATTATATGTGCAAATTTAAGAAAGCTTTTTTTATGGTTGAAGCAAGCCCCTCGAGCATGGTAACGAAAAATTGTTGAGTTCCATATCCAAAGTGTCTATCAAATGGCACCAGCAGATTCAAGCTTTTATATAAAAGCTCGTGAAGAGAGGTTAGATATCATATTAGTCTATGCGGATGATTTAATCATCATAGGAGACAACTTTGATAGGATCTATCAAAGTAAAATAAATTTGATGGTACTATTTCAAATGAAGGAGTTGGGCGAACTATAACACTTCCTTGGTCTTGAGGTTGAAAAGAAAGGGTGGATTATTCCTTGGACAACAAAAGTAAGCAAGAGATCTATTCCAAAAATATAGAATGATGGGTTGCAAGACATCTTCTACACTGATGGAGACCAACTTAAAACTATGTTCTCATGAAGGCAAAAACTTGGAGAAAGAGACATTTTATCTTCAACTTGTTGGTAGTCTTATCTACATAACATTGACCATACCAGATATTGCCTTCGCGGCTGGAGTAGTTAGAAGATTTGTGCAGAAACCAAAGAAACCTCGCTTGTAAGCAACTAGGAATATATTACGGCATGTGAAAGTAACTATTTACTATGGACTCTTTTGGATCATCTACAATATCATGGTGCGGCAAAAGACAACCAATTATTTCACTTTCAACTACGGAAGCAGAAAATTGAGCAGGAACAATGGCAACACAAGAGAGCACATAGCTAAATCAACTCATGAAAGACTGGTATCAACCACCAAAATATATCGTACCACTATATTGTGACAACTTATTAGCAATTCATTTGGCTGAAAATCTTGTATTTAACGTGATGAGTGGTAGATTTAGAGCCCATTTGGATTAGCTTAAAAAGTATCTTTTAAGTAAAAAATAAACTGAAATGACTTTTAAGTCAGAAAATAAAAAGTAGAGGGAGACCTACTTTTGGTTTTTGACTTATTTTAAGTCATTTTTTACCTTGACATACACTTCCTAACTTATTTTAAGTCATTTTTGACTTATTCTAATTTATTTTTTATATTTTCCAAACACTTTTAAAAGTAAAAAACTGACCAAAAGTAGGCTTAACCAACTTTTAAGACAATCTACACACCCTCTTACACTCATTTGAGGCCTATTTAGTTCAACAATTAGTGTCCTCTATGCCTGTTTATTTCCTATTCTATTATATTTTAATTATTTACAGCTATGAAGGCTAAGGGACAAGGCAAGAATAAATGCTTGAAAGATGGCCAAAAACATGAAGAGAAGTGTAAACTCCACATTGTTGATTGCCTAACAACAAGGGCAGATCGCCCAACATGGCAGTGCTCAACACTTGAATTAATTAAGGCATGTCGACAAAATTTAAGAGGAACAACGACTCACCGAACATAGAGGGAGAACTTGCTAACCATAACTGAAGGAAAAAGGACTTGGAAGAAAATTAAAGGCTTAAAAAGTGAACAAAGGTGGCACTTGGTAATCTATCTAATGTGAAAGACAGACTCAAGCGAGCTCGACGACTGATGTTCAAACACCTAAAGCCTAAATCAAGAGAAAGGTGTGCTAAGAAGAAAATTGTTATCCATCGAATTATCTAGGCAAGCCTGACAAACGTCGCCGAACGAATCACGTAGTGAATTTGGGGTGAACTTTAGAAAACTGTAAATAGCCCAAATGAGAGAGAAAGAAGGGTCCAAAAATTACTTTCTAGAGACTAGTCTTATTATTTTCTCTAGAGTTTGAGTGAAATCACTTTACCTTTTTAAGAACATCTTTAGTTTGTGGTTTTAACTTTTTCACTCTTGAATTTGACAAATTGAGATTGTAATCAAATTAGGTGTTGAATATAATTTCTTAATTTCATCACATCCATGGCTGCTTTCATGATATGTATAATTTCTTTACTTTTTTTACAGATGGGTAAAAATCCCAAATTCAGGGGTGTGATTATGGGATTGGGTGTTGATTTAACGTAGTGAGTATTATGTTGTGCTCTGTTTTATGTCTATTCATTCATGAATTTAGGCTAATCAGCATCGGGTTAACCAATGGTTTATGGTTGCAAACTTAATCCTATTCTTGATCTTTGATTGTTGCTCGAAAGAAATTGATTGGAGTGGGTAATTAGTCTAATGCTTGTAATTTAGGTTTGATATCTATGATTTGCTTGAAAGAGAAATAATGGGTCAGATCTATTTGCACAAATCTGCTTGAAAAAAGTTATTATGTAAGGTAGGGGGTTGTTTTGTAATTCACGTTGATGAAACCGAAAGGAGATTCTATAAAATGATATTATGATATCGAAAAACGTTTAGTTTCATTGATGATGACCCACCCAATCCATGTTTGTTTATCACTATTGAGCACCACAATTACCCTTATGTGACATTGATTTCAATATCCGCAGCCCTAGATTTATTTTTACATTGTTGAAATTCATAATATTTTAGTTCATTCTTGACTTCTGATAATAAAATCACTTTATATAAATTTGGTGGAATCATCCATTGCTCTTCTAATTGCTATAAATGAATGAGTTGACCATTGAAAGTTCCTAATTGAATTCATTACCTTAAACCATTCTCTGTGGGATTCGATCCCAACTCTTTGTTGGGTATTTTTATTGGCAGTGATCGCTCATTTTCTTAATTGTTTTGGAGGATAGTTTGAGTGTAATCATCGAACTTGGACGTAGCATTTGGAAGTAAAACATCATTTTCTTTGAGAAAAAATACTTCAAGGTGAAATAGAAATGAAACAAATCAAGACAGACGAGCAAGTAGCATATATTCACAAAGAGCCTAGACAACATAAAGATAATAAGATTTCGAGAATCACTTGGACCGATTAAAAGAGAAAATAAAGTTGGTGTTGAGAGGGAGTGTTAAGAATTCATCCCCAACTTAGTTAATGTCCAAGACATTTAAATGAAAAATTTAGAATACTCAAGAGTTGTAAAGAAATAAGGAAATGTCTCTATAAAGAGTATTCTAGAGAGAAAAAGTCTAGAAATGTTCTAGAAAAGGTAGTTCTATAATTATGTAGTTAGAAGAACATTCTAGAATATAATAGCAAAAACCTTAGCTAGATTCTTCCATCACCACCTATAAATTGAGGTGGTTCATTTGAGTTGTAACCAACCTAGTAAGAAATTAAGAGAGAGCAAACAATAAGTGAATGAGAAATAAGATAGAGTTGCCAGAGTGTGGGCGGAAGAAATATTGTGTGCAAGAACTTTAAGACCGAAGTGGGTCCTTACTTTGATATAATAAAATTTAAGTTGTGAGAAATCGATTGGGTCTTTCTCCAAATAATATATTCAACAAATACTAATCCCAACCATGGTAAATAGGATGGAGGAGAGGCATAAAGTTCTGGGGGTTTTCCAAACCACTTTTATGCACTAGTCGACCGATAGGACATGGAGGTATTCCCTGATTTTGTTACTATATTTTGTCATGATGTTTATGATTTGATACACCTTAATTTCACATTTTCATTCATTAATCTGCTTGGCACTGGTAATTTTGATATGAGAGTTGATTTATTATCCAATCCAACTAAAATATCCACGCAATAGGTGATTCTATTGTACCACATTGTTCTTAGCGGGGTTGTACATTGTCAATTAACGATTACCCCAACTTAAATGATTTGATTGAGTTAGTTATGTTTGATTTTAATTTTATCTTGGGCATGTATTTATTAGCTGCATGTTATGCTAGTATCGATTGTCACGTGAAGTTAGTCAAATTCCACTTTTTCAAGCGAACCAGTCCAAATAGAAAGGTAATGTAGGTATGCCAAAAGGTAACTTCATTTCATTTAATGCCCAAAATATTATTGTTAAATGATGTATCTACCATCTAGTTCATGTCAGGGATACATATAGGGAGCCTATGACTTTTACTTAGTTTCTATAACGAATGAATTTTCCAGCAGTATTTCCTGATGAGCTTCTATGAATCGTGTCTGAAAAGGAAATTGATTTTATTATTGACTTGCTTCTGATACTTGGCATATATCTAGGGATGACAATGGGGTGGAGTGGGTGCTGGATGGGTTTGAACCATAGACAGGGCGGGAGCAGGTTTGTATTTATGTGGTTGCAGGGTGGAGCGCAACTGGGCGGGTTAGGTTATAATATTTTTTTAGAAATTTTATGTGGGGAAGGGCAGTTTCGGGCTATAAAATTGATAAGTTTAAATTAAACCATTTTATTTCCATCAAAAACAATTTTTTCTCCTTTCTCTTTTTGTACCATGTGTTTTTTTCTTCTTATAAAAAGTTATTTCATTTAAATTATTTTTTCTCCCTTGAGATTTTCTTCAATAAAGTATAATAACTGTAATTATTGTAGCATTCCTCTTTAGTTATTTTCTTTGTAACAAATTATACTAAGATTTTTTAATTTTAAGAAAGCAAAATTAAAATACAACTCTTTTGTATTCATCAAAAAATTATTTTGCATGTTTTTCGACATTAAGAATTTATCAAAATTAGAATAATTTATTTTTATAACTTTATTTGGATTAACTATAAAAATGTTTTGGAATCACGTGTCTGTTCATTTTATAATTTAATTGAAGGCTTAAAAATTAAATAAGGAGGGAAAAAAGTTGGCAAATGATAATAATATGGGGTGGGTTCATCCGGCCCCTATTGGGCGGGTTGAAATCCTTGTGGATTTTTCCCATAGCCGCCCCGCCTCGCCTAGTTTGCCTTCCCTACCTATATATATGTATTCCTCCTTACATAATGACTCCTACATAACGAAGGGAATTAAAGGAACAATTGAAAGATTTGATTGATAAAGGCTTTATCAGGCCAAGTACATCACCGTAGGATGCATCGGTATTATTTGTCTAAAAGAAAGACAGATTTTTGGGGATGTGTATCAACTACGTACAGTTGAATGAGATCACAGTCAAGAACAAGCATCTACTCCCACTGCAAGAAACAATGTTTATTATAGCGCAAAATGTCACCACAAAAGGTCATAAAGTCACCACTAATGGTATATAGTAGCGACTACTTCCCCCTTAGTAGTACTTCCATAACTAAAGTTTTTTTGTGACGACAAATGAAAGTCGGTACTATAAATGAGTATTTGTGGCGACAAAAAGCGTCACAATATGTAAATAACTATGCCACCAAAACCAAAGTTACAATACACATATTTGGCCTAGTCGCCACTAAATAACGATTTTTAGTGGCAACTTTGCTGCCACAAAAACCTATAATGATCTGTGGCGAGTTATTGTCGCCTCTAAAACACGACGTTCAGTGGCAACTTTGCTGCCACAATACTAATAAAATATCTTGCGAGCTGATCATCTCTCCTCTAAATAAAGGTATTTTGTAGTGACTCCTCCCGCTACAAAAATATATTAACTATCAGTGAAAACCCTTTTTTCGTTGCAAAAGGCTACTTTTAATAGCAACGTAAGTCGCCACAAAAACTACTATAACATTTGCTGCAACATTTATATCATTACTAAATATTTACCACTAATCAACAATAGTAACAATAAAAACTATAAATCAGATTCTCGAAATTTAATATATAGCTATTAAGAACATCTAAACTATTTCACAAAATGAAAATATTATAAATATAAAAAATTCAACTACATAATAGTACTTCCATTAATGTTGTATCCATATACATACATGTGATCAAAATAAAAAAATATATTTCAATTGTATATGCATATACATATGGTCAAAAAGCAAAAACTTCCACTGCAGGCCTTTAAACTTCTTTTAGATTGGCCCCATTGTTTAAGAAACTTGTCTATGTAATTAGAATAAACACAATCACTTTCAAATTCAAATAATAGAAGACGTGATATAGATCACATAAGAAAACATAAGTGTGTTATTTGCATATTTCATTCTCCCAGAATTTCCAGCAACATTGAAAGACAGGTTCCTAAATCTAATGCATCTAATGAAAAAATTGAACAACCTCAAGTAAAGCCTCTATATCCTCCCAAACAAGATCATATGTTGAACCTGTTCCTTATACATTAGTACAGACTTATGTTGATCGTCTTAGATATAATCAGGCTAAGAGTGATGTCCCTATATCCCTAACTATTGCTTTTATTGTAAACATCTAGGTCATTTAGATCATGATTGTACGATAAAACAAAGAGATGAAGACCATAAAAAAAAAGGAAATAGAAAATGGAAAAGCCAAAAACAAAAAAAGAATTTGACACCATTCCTCAGCAGTCACAGGTACAGAAAGAACCAAGTCAAAAGGAGGCTAATAAGAATAGATAGCAGACCTGGACACAACAGGAAAGCAGCAGGAGGATCACTAGTAAACACAAAGAAAAAAGAACACTAACCAGTAGCAAGCACCAAAGAGTCTCGCCAAGCAAGCTGATCAACAACATACTTCACAGGCACGTATAATCTCTATTCCTACACACAATCCATATACTGATCAAGATGTCCAGGAACACACACAAAGTGTGCAGGAACTAACCAAGGGCAAGGGAAACACAAATGCTAGCAGCACTAAAGCTGTCACAAAAATGAGTCTGCAGCAACAGGAACAAGGAGAAAAGCAAATTAATGTGGCAAAGAAATCGGGAAAGGAGATTACTGCAACTCCACCACAGGTTGATCCTCAAGGTCCAGTAAATAAAAAAGGCAATTAAACAAAGGCAGTGCATAAACAATAGTTCATTGCTTGCAACAGCTGGAATCAATTCACGTTTCTCAAAATAACAGGACAACAAGTAAATTTAGTTCAACTACGACACAGTATGAAAAAAAACTAGCATGTAACAAGGCATTAGCAAACAAAGAAAATATTCCTGTATTTTCAAACTTCCACCCGAAGATTAACTCGTATTTATGTCAATAATTTCATCGAACTCTTTGTATACGTTATTCACAGTCAGATTTAAATAAACAAGCCAATAACTATAATAAGTAAGAAAGAAGAACTGTCAAAGAAATAAAAAGAATTGTTAAGAAGAAAAAGATAAAGTACCTGTTGCACCCGAGTCATGATAGCGGCCAATTGTTCTTGGAACATTTTGTCAACTTCACCTTTCATGTGTTCACGCTCCTCTTCCAATTTTTTTGCAGATCTTCTTCCATACTCCTTTTTAAATCTTCCACTATGTCTTCACGTTCTTCTTGTAGCTTTCGTTCCATATAAGCTTGCATCTCTTGACGCATACTTTCCATTGTTGAAGACACTAGCCTCTATGTCTGCCCGTTGTATTTGAGCTTTTTTAGGAGACTTTTTCCCATATCCTTTTCCATGAACATAGCCTTATCTCTCACCGAGAACTGAGGATAAATCTCATCCCTAGTCATGGGATTTTCGATCTCTTCTGATTGTTGTTCAACAAGAAGTTGTTCGAGCTGGCTCTATAATAATATGTACTAGTTACATCAAAACATAATGGACATATTGAAACTAACATGTAGTAAGTCAGTAAGATAGTAAGGGAATGATTTTAAAAAATTACATGAAACTGTTGGGATTGTGGATCCAACCATACACGTTCTCCGCTAGCACTTTTACGTGTGTGTTGGATCTCCCATACTTTATCTAGTGAGTCTTTTTCTCCTGATAGTGGATCTCTCTGCAATATAACTCAATAAGGAAAACACACAAGAACACGTATATGTAGTAATAGGAGAAAAATGTATTTTCACCGTAGATTCCTCTACTTTTGCAAATGATCTTGTACCACAAGAATTCATAGTTATTTGTTTTTCTGTATTATTTTTGTTTCTTTCACTGATAACATGCAATAGATCAGAATATATTTATTCAAAGAGAAAACTAGAATTCGACCACACTAGGTATTTTCTAAATTCAATAACTCTTGTTATTAATTAAATTACCTTGAATTTCTCACTGCCAAAATACTTAACTAGGTATTTCCAGTCCTCCAACTCAACATCCTCAGGAAGATTAGACAATTTGTTTTCATCCGTACTATAGGCACAATAGTGATTATGTAATCGAGCTTCCCAATCTCTGAAGAGTCTTTGCATAGGGCTTATCCCAAACCCTTGTAACTTATGTGCTCGCAACCCACCAGAAACTTCAAATTTATCTTGAACAAATTGTAACATTAAATTTGATAATTCAAGTAATATAAAAGAAATACAACTTTGGAAGTGATTTATTACATTTACCTTATACCACATTGCTTCTCCATGTTTTGAAACAATATTCTGCCAATTTCCATCTTGAAATGAGATACCGCTCCTCATGATCAGGCCTGCGTAATTAACAATATCTCTAGCCCCAGAACCCACAGCTCTATCAATATCATCTGGAATGATTACTTTGATTTTTCCTCCATACTTTGTTTTAATATCAACAGTTTTAGATTTATATTTCCCTCTTCCTCTCTTTCTATTTATGATAGAAACTGCAAAGAATAAATTATCAGTAAAAGAAACGTATCAGTGAATATTCATTATATTGCTTCATAATGTATACTAGTTTTCATAGTTACTTCACCAGTATAAACCAGTGACCCCAAATTGTTGTCATAAAGGGTTTTGAGTCTTTTGAATTTTTTTTACAAAGTTAACACAACAAATAACACTCAATCGTTATATAGATAAGAACATTTAACAAACTCTATTTTCTGCTAGAGATTCATCGTTGTAACATTGTTACACACGTAAACAAGAATGAAGCAATAACTAGCTCTACATTTCCGGTCAAAACTGATATACACTCGTATTACTGCACCTAATATACTTGCAAAAAGAATAAGTATCACAGGAAAACCAAAATCAACATCATGCAGTCAACTGTGTTGAACTAATTGCACTCATCATGTGCTGAAGTTTCTTGATACTAAGCAATTGAATCTATCTACTAGGGAGGTACGTGAACTAACCTACACCAATTTCAACCTCTAGGGAGGGACGAATACTTTCTTCTAGATTTCTTCATTATTGTGTCCCTGGAGATGTTCTTTGGAGAGGATCACTTGATATTTGTTCCGCCTATAGACGTCCTTGACTTGGGTTAGATGTCTATCATGTCTCCAATGATACTTCAGCAACTCTTATTTGTTGTATTGGTGGCTGAGATGTAATAGCGAAACATTCACGTTCTCGAAAATTTCCACGTCCACCTTCTGCACCATCTCTTCCACTATTACCTCTACCGCATCCACGTCCTCGACCAGTTCCTTTCATTTCCTGGATCATTAGATATAAAAAGAGAAGTATCAAAATCAGAAATTAAAGCTTATTATATCTACCTACCAAGGAAAATATATATTCATAAAGCAGAGTATTATATTAAACAAGTAAAAAATATGGGACACTTTACTAACAAGTACTATTGTTTCATTGATGGAAATGTAAAGCATTGATTCTACTTAAAACGATGATTCTATTTACAAAGTTAAAGCTACAAATGTCATGAATTAATTTCATGTCAGCCCAATAAGAACAAAATATAGAGAACTTATCAAAACAAGAGTTGAACATCTATTTCAGTAGTCTTTGTTTCTCAATCATTAAAAGTATTCATCACTGTCTTCTCCATCATCATCATCTAGTAAGTCTTCTTTGGTTTCTTCACTCCCAGATACATCTGTATGATTGTCATTAATGAAATTATCTTCCACATTTTCTTGATCATTGATACGCAAACAGTTTATGGTTCAACATCATCCCTGTATAAAGACACATGAATATTAGGTTCATGGTCATTGGAAAACAAAATACTACATTCCACTTCCTCTTGTTTATAAGCTTCTTAATTCATTACTGCTTCTTCAACTTCAGGCATATTAAAAAGATCTCGAGGATTTGTCTTTACAACAACGAGCCAATCTTTGTCAACTGTGTCTTTCAAATAGAAGACTTGTTTAGATTGAGATGCCAACACAAATGGCTCATTTGTATTTAAGGCTCAATGAGTATTCACACTTGTAAAACCATATTTGTCAATCTTAAATCCTCTTCCTAGGCGAGCCACATCCCACCAGTGACATTTGAATAGATGAACTTTTCTATTTCCAACGTAGCGTAACTCGTAAATGTCCTCTAATACACCATAATACTCCTTATTAGAGTCTGAATCATCTCCTCTCACAACAACTCCACTGTTCTATATTTTTCTCACAAGCTCTTTTGTTTGGAACCTAAATCCATTCACCATAAATATTGAATATCGATGCACCAATGGTTCTGGACCTACAACTAAGCTTATGAGCTCATCAGTTGCGCGTCCTTGTTAAGCTAGTACAAATATCTACAAAAAAAATAAGACTTGTTCATACTTAGATGTCAACAATAATGGTTAATTAAGTATGGTTCATAAATTCTTACACGTGCACAAAATCAATCAATAAAATCATTATTCAGCATTCCATGAGGTCTCGTTGAACCTTGTATTTCAATCTCTCTCATGTATTCCCTACATTTTGTGTTAGTTAAGGTTAATTAAAATATCTTGATGTGAAATTAAATCTGAATTAATAAGAAACTTACTCTATGAAAGGTGAAACCTCTTCACAATTTTGAAGAATATACAAACCTACTTGGTTGATTCATCATGGGGTAGTTTCTTTCCATCAGAAGACCCCTTTGTTTGCCCACTTTTTTTAAATATAGACATCTCACCGTTTGATTCAAATCCATCATCATTTCTTGCTGGTTTATTGAACTTAGTTGAGATACTCTTAAAATAGTGTGAGAAAAATGTAATTCCTTCATTTGCGTCATTACCTTCAGCAATTGCACCTTCTGGATGACTAGGATTGCGAAGATATGATTTAAGTTTTCGCAAATACCTATAAATAGATTTCCAATTTATAAAATATGACATTTAAAACATATTGTCATCGAAATTACAGAATGATATGCTACCTCTCAATAGAGTACATATCCCGATATTGAACTGGTCCACCAAGTTTTGCCTCTCTGTCCAAGTGTATCAGTAAATGAATCATGATATAAAAAAATATCAGATGAAAAACCATTTGAAGTTTACACAATATGATTGGAATTTCGGCCTCAAGGATATCAAGATCTTCAATTGTCAAGCACTTCGAGTATAGATTCTTGAAAAATTTGCCTAAGGCTATAATTGGTTCACACACTTCCTTAGGCAGTAAACCATGTATAGCAATTGGTAAAATGTCTTGCAATAATACATACTGATCATGAGACTTCAATCCATGTATATTTTTCTCAAGTACATTAACACACGTTGAAATATTTGATGAAAAGGCATCCAGAACCTTCAAATTAGCTAAGAAATCACATAGCTTGAACTTATCATCACGGGACAATGCATAGCATGCTACCGATAACAAAATTTTATATCCATCCTCAATTGGATGCACCCCTTGCCTAATACCAAGGTCCACCAAATCATATCTACTTTTCAATGTGTCTTTTGTCTTTCCAACAATACTCATCACAGTTGATAAAATGTTGTCAGACAAATTTCTTTCTATGTGCATCATATCTAGGTTATGTCTTAACCTAAGACTCTTCCAGTAAGGCAAATGAAAAAAGATACTTTTGTTCCTCCAGTTATAAGCATTAGCAGAAACATTACGATTTCTCTTTTGTCCTTTACCAAAACTCACATTGCCCAAATTTTGTAACTATATAAGTGCTTCATCACCTATTAAAGGGTTAGGTGCGACACCCATTTCCACTTTCCCATCAAATAGCACCCTATTTCTACGCCATGGATGATTTGTGGGAAAGAAGCGACGACGACCCATATAACACAACTTGTTACGTAAGGAAATCGATTGTGTATCGTTATGGCAACAAGGGCATGCAAGTTGTCCTTTGGTTGACCATCCAGAAAGGTCCCCATATACTGGAAAGTTATTAATCGTCCACATGAGAGCCACACACATAAGGAAATTAGATTTTGAGTGTGCATCATAAGTCTCCACCCCATCCCATAATTCTTTTAACTCTTCAATCATTGGTTGTAAGTATACATCAATATCATTGCCAGGAGACTTAGGGCCTGGAATAAGAAGTGTCATCATGAAATTTAAACTCTTCATGCAATCCCATGTTGGAAAATTATATGTAACTAGAATAACAGGCCAAATGCTATGATTGGTACTCATATTTCCATAAGGTTGGAATCCGTCGCTTGCTAAACCTAATCGGACATTTCTTAATTCATCTGAAAGTAGGATGATGCTCATTGAAAAGATTTCCATTCAATTGAGTCAGACGGATGTCACATGACACCATCATCAATTTTTTCTTCCTTGTGCCACGTCATTTTCTTTGATGTCTCTTTTGCCATGTATAGTCTTTGAAGCCTTGGTTTGATAGAAAAATGTCGCAATACCTTATGAGCTACATTCTTGCCTTTATGTTCATGTGACTTCCATCTAGACTTACCACACTTTGGACATGATTTGGCATATGCATAATCGCGCCAATATAAAATACAATCATTCTGACATGCATCTATTTTGGTATACCCGAAGCCTAGGTCACGAAGGACTTTCTTTGCTTCATAGAAAGAGGTAGGCATAAATGACCCATCGGAAAGAACTTCTTTAAAGAAGATTAATAACTCATCCATCGATTTGTTGCTCCAATGATTAAGACACTTCAAGTGAAGTAATTTAACAACAAAAGGCAACTTTGAGACTTTTGTGCAGCCAGGATAAAGTTCTGTCTTAGCATGTTTTAACAGTTTGTCGAACTTTGTTGCATGGATATTTGGCTCTTCATTACCCTCTGAAGAATTCGTATTATTCTCCACATTTGTATATCCACAAGCATTGTGAATCATTCCAGTAATGTCATCATTTTCATTGCTATCATCCTCTACTTCATCTTTATGTGTGACATTAGAATTTTCAACTCTAGATAACAATTCTCCATGCAAGTCCCACACTTAATAAGAATCCCAGAAGCCCTCTTTTAATAAGTCTCCTCTTACATCATTTTCTAGCTTGAACACTGTATTCATACACCCTTTACAAGGACATCGAATCATAGTGTTCACCCCGGGTTGACTAAATGCCCAATTAAGTAAACCTTCCACTCCATCTCTATACCTTTGATCAACTCTATTCCTAATATTTAACCAACTTTTATCCATTCCTACTTTTAAGAAAAGAAGCAATTACTTAATTAATTCAATTGAGGACCCATCCGGGAATCTGTTCGACTCTTCTGCACAAAAATGAAGATCCAAAAGAATAAACAACAATTCAAAGTACCAATTTATGTTTAGAAAAAAGCTTATTTTCAGTGAAATATATCTATAAAAAATCATGAATTGCGTACAAGAATTATATTTATATCATAATCTAGCGTAAAAGAAAAAATAACTAGAAAAGAAAATTGCGAGATCATGAGTGGCAGAGAAATCTGGATAAATAAAGTAAAAAATATCAATAATTAGGCTATGACTAGAATTGAAAATTGAATGAGTAGTGATCTTGCTATGGCGTACCTAATGTTGAAAATCAAAGAACACACAAATATCAATGTTTTCTTGAAAGATGTAGACCACAATCTGGCCAAGATTGATTGGAAAATGACCTGAAAAATCCAGCAAAACAAAAAAGGAACATAAGTTGTGAGGATATTAAAAGAAAATAAGTAGTTAAAAGTAATAATACAACATAATATCAAGAATTTGAATCTAAACGAGGTCTAGTGGATTTAGGAGTGAAAACATCATTTACGATGTCCCCAAGCTACTCTCCACTAAATGTACAGAATTCCACAAGAAATCGCCAAGGAAATCTCTCTCCAACTTCCACAATAAAAAAATGAAATAAAGAAGAACACAGTGACTTGATTGTTGTTATTGTCGTTATGGCAAAGTAGAAAATGGGTCACCAATGTGAGGATAAAAGTGTTGACTGACTCTGTAGGTGAGGTAATAACTTCTCAGCTATTGTCACTAGTGTGTATGCAAAGAATGAGCAAAGTTAAAGAGAGCTCGTGGCAAACTTTACAGACTATATGTGCTTCTATACAAGTACCATGAATTATTAGTAGACTTTAAAAATGTCATGTATGTCAATGAAAGGATTGGTCAACCTGTAACAGTTGTTGAGGTGCAGGGGTTCAAGGAAATGCTAAACCAGTTACAACTCACTCTTCTGAAGGCACATGGATGTTTTTTCACTTGGAGCAATAAATAACACTACTAAGAATTCATGGTCACCAGTGCGAGTATAAAAAGGTTACGAATAGTACTCCTGATGTTCAATCTTATGGATCTGTTTATCTTGTAACTTAAGATTGGAAAAGGGTAGGCTTAATTTAGCAGAGAGTACAGTTATGTGTCATGAATCTATGTGTTCGGTGAATGCAAACAAATATCATATGCAAAACAGTATTTCCATTTGTTGCAAGGAACATGTTCTTTTTTCATCATCACATGCTAGTCTAGGAATAGGTTCTAAATTAACCCATGATTTTAGAGTTTTGAATCTGAATAGCGTCAACATCAACATTTTGTTTGACGAATTTCAGGAAATTCAGACACTCATAATGCTTCTTTTTTACTGTAGCTATATCATAATCAACATATTCATCGCAAACAACTCTTAAATTTCAACCAAATATTGTCCAAACGCCTGCATGATATTTTCAGTAAGCTGTAATATAGATTTACAATGAATTTTAGAAGCCATACAACAAATGAACACTCACATTAATAACAAAAAAAATTCCTAATACTCTTATGTAAGAGAAGATAGATTCCCCTTAATTTTGAAACAGAGAAGCCCCTTGGCCCTAGCAATTTGTTTTAC
Source organism: Solanum stenotomum (assembly GCF_019186545.1). NCBI lineage: Eukaryota > Viridiplantae > Streptophyta > Magnoliopsida > Solanales > Solanaceae > Solanum > Solanum stenotomum. Next base: position 27,526,083 of record NC_064287.1, read on the forward strand.
ACATATACAATCTAGTATTACAGACTTTGGATCCATAGGCGAAGTTGTAGTTGCGACCACGACTTCACAGGGTCGAGGCTTGGTGACCTGGTCACCTTCGTATGTGCAACCACTTCTTTGTAGGATCAAGCCTTGGTTCCACAAGAGCAGCTGCACCAGCAGGTGTTGCAGCAACTCTTGTGATTCAAATCCCAAGTTTCAATCGGACCTCCGGAAATAATTCGGGGTCCCGCCAACGTAAACCAAATATGTTACCCAAGTAGAAACAAAATTCTGGACTTAATGTAACTTACAAAACTTTCAGGGGAGGTCGTCTCGACAAAAGTAGGTCTCACAGCAAAAGCTCCATTTTAACTATAAGTAAGAAGATATCTTGAAATGAATTTGATAGCCTTGAGACCCAAACAAAGGTAATTCTAGACAAAACTCAACATTCCAGAACTAACAAAACCATTAGAACTTCATTTCAAGGCCATTTACTAAAATTACATACAAGCAAATTTAGCCGGCCATGGACTCATACTCTTAAGTCATTTGTATCTGTATTTCACTTTAGTTAATCTAATCTAGTAAGATCAAGCGCTCAACATACTGAGTTGTCCAAACACGAGGATGTGCGATGGATTTCTTTATGGTAGAGCCATTTATTAACCAACAAGAACTCCAATTAAGAAAAATATTATAGTTCAGCTGAAATAATAACACTTCAAGAGCTTCAGTACACCAAATCACCAACAAGCTTTTATGTCTGGGAAAATATTACAAACCCTTGAAACTTTTTAGAAGGTTTCAAACAAATTAACATATATATACAAAAATTGAGTTCTATTGAAATAATAACAACACACTTAGAACTACAATTTTCTTTTTAAACAATAATTTTTGTACATTTTTCGACATCAATATGAATATGCAGTTACTTAACAGCATCTACAGATCTAGAATTTCAAAAAAAAAATCTTCAATAAACCCAAAGAAAGAGATAGCTCAAAAACAATAGTGAAGATTCAAAATCGACAAAATATGAAAAATAAATAGAGAGTTAGCATGAGTGGCACCTTACAAGCCTTTGAACAACTTCAAAACTTCGAAAACATCAAAATCTTGCAGTGATTATCAAACATCGAACCTTTCTTCTTAAAACCTTCCAGCAACTTTTGATTTCTGTAGATTTTTGAGAACCTTTTGCCTTAAAACTTCAAAACACTTCAATCTGCTACAGATTTATGAATGGGTTAAAGAAATAGAAGTAAGATTAGGGGAAAAAAATACCATCTGAAAGAAATTTAAGCACTTACCTAAATGAGAAGCGATTTAACAGATTTGAGAGTGACAATTTGAAGAATCCCTAAGAAAAGTTGAGCTAATGGAGAGAAATGAAGTGGAAATTTGAGAAGAGGAGTGTTTGGAGTGAAAAGTTGTGTGTGCAATTTTTTATCAGATATTTTCATTTGTTTTCTTTTAACTTTTTATGTTAAATTAATAAATTGACTTATTAGGAGCGGTCATGTCGCCACAAATTTCATTTAGATGTGACAAATTAGATGTTGCCACTGAAGAATATGGAGCCAAAATTTTGGTATTAGCGGGAACAAATAATTGAGAATTAGCAACGACTATTAGCGGCAAGTTAACATAGCTCGCCACTAAATGTTTATCTACTGCGACGCCTTCATATGTCACCACTAGATATATAACTTTTGTAGCAACAAATAGGTTTGCCGCTAAATATTGCCACAATAAATCTTGTTTCTTATAGTGTAGGTTTGGGGTTTTTAATGGGTTTTTAACATATTAGGTTTCTTAAGGTTTAGAGTTTCTAATACTTTAGGGTATAGAAAAAAGAATTTCTTATAGTTTCTTAAGGTTTGGGGTTTAGAGTTTCTTAGGGTTTAGGGTTTTTTTTTTATAGTTTTTCTTGGTTTAGGGTTTAGGACTTAGGCCCTAAGGTTTAGAGTTTAGGGTTTAGGGTTTCTTAGGGTTTAGGGTTTTTAAAGGATTCTTAGGGTTTAGGGTTTAGAGTTTCTTAAGGTTTCATAGGGTTAAGAGTTATAGGACTTAGGGTTTCTAGGGTTTAGAGTATAGGGTTTCTTAGGGTTTAGGGTTTAAAGTTTCTTAGGGTTTAGGGTTTAGTGTTTTGGGTTTTGGGTTTATGGCTTAGGTTTTGTTTAGGTTATTTGAAGGTTTTTTTTTAGGGATTTTTAGATTTGGGGTTATTATTGCTCTTAAGGTTCCTTAGGGTTTAGGGCATCTTAGGGTTTATGATTCAGTGTTACTTAGGGTTTAGGGTTTCTTAGGTTTACTTAGGGTTTAGAGTTTTTAGTGTTTTTTATGGTTAAGGGTTTGAGATTTTTTTTTTTGGGTTTAGGGTTTAGGTTTTTCTTATTGTTTTTAGGTTTAACTGTTTTTAAAGGTTTTTTAGGCTTACTGTTTTTAGGTGTTTTTTATGCTTTTTATGGTTTTATAGGGTTTAGGATTTCTTAGAGTTTAGGGTTTCTTAGGGGTTTATTAAGGTTTAATGTTTAGGGTTTGTTAGGGTTTAGGTTTTTTTAGGGTTTAGGGTTTAGGGTTTAGAGTTTTTATGATTTTTTAGGGTTTAGGATTTTTAAGGGATTTAAGGTTAAGGGGTTTTAAAGGTTTTTTTTATTGTTTTTAGGGGTTTTTAAGTTTTTGATTTTTATAGGTTTTTTGTAGAGTTCTTAGGGCTTTGAGTTTCCTAGGGTTAAGGTTTTAGGAATTCTTAGTGTTAACAGTTTAGGGTTTCTTAGTGTTTAGAGTTTTACGTTTGTTACGGTTTAAGTGTTTTTCGGTTATTTTAGGGATTAGGGTTTTATGGTTTTTTGGGTTTTTTAGGTTTAGGTGTTTTGATGATTTTTTAGGGTTTAGAATTTCTTAGGGTTTAGGGATTAGGGTTTCTTAGGGTTTAGGATTTCTTAGGGTTTAGAGTTTACGCTTTCTTTAGGTTTCATAGGGTTTAGGGATTTTTTAGTGTTTTTTAGATTTGGGGTTGTTAAGGTTTTTTAAAGATTTTTTATGTTTAGGGTTTTTAAATATTTTTAGGGTTAAGTGTTTCATAAAGTTTAGGGTTTTTCTTAGGTTTTAAGGTTCAAGATTTGTTAGTATTACTAGGTTTTTGTTTCAAAGGGTTTAGGGTTTGTTAGGGTTTAGTGTTTACGGCTTAGTTTCTTAAGGTGTTTTAAAATTCTTAAAGCATTTTTTAGGTTTGGGGTTTTCAAAGTTTTTTCATAGTTTAATAGGGTTAAGGGTTTCTTAGGATTTAGGTTAGCATTTAGAGTTTACGGTTTTTAGCTTTTAAGGTTTAGGGCTTATGATTTTTTAGTTTGGGGTTTTTAATGGTTTTTTAGGGTATCAGGTTTCTTAGGGTTTAAGGTTTCTTAGTGTTTAGGGTTTCTTATAATTTAGGGTATAGACTTTAGAATTTCTTATGGATTCTTAATATTTAGGGTTTAGAGTTTCTTAGGGTTATAGGTTTGAGGTTTAGTGTTTTTTACGGTTTGGGGTTTAGGACTTAGGCCCTAAGGTTTAGATTTTAGGGTTTAGGGTTTAGATTTTCTTAGGGTTTAAGATTTTTTAGGGTCTATGGTTTAGGGGTTTTTAGGGTTTCTTAGGGCTTAGGGATTAGCGTATCTTAGGGTTTAGGGTATTGGGTTTAATAGGATTTAGGATTTAGAGTTTCTTAAGGTTTAGGGTTTGTTAGAGTTTAGTGTATAGGGTTTTGGGCTTACGGCTTACGATCTTTTGTAGGGTTTTTGAAGGTTTTCTTTTTAGGGTTTTTTAGATTTGGGGTTATTATGGTTTTTAATGGTTCTTTAGTGATGCATGTCTGACCTAATGATACACACTCGTTGTCTATCAATTCGGGACCCATGGGGGGCATATATGTAGGATATACTGGCTCTTTGACAGGAATAGAAATAGAAAATGGAATAGAAAAGGGTTCTAAGAGTTGTTTAGGGCTGAATCCAAACTTCACAGCAACATAAGGAGTCACAAAAAATAAGGTCGCATTAGGGTCTGACAACATAACCAAAATCGGAGGTAAGCGAATAGCACATACGCTGCTCAATGGAGGTTCATTGATATTAGTGAAGTCACCAATATCATTTTGGTGACCAAGTTGGTTCACAGTGCTCCCATTCGCACTCGTCTTGCCACCTGCTCACAACAAACATACAACAAGGTAAGTCGATTCAACTACAACACAAAAAAATCACAATCTAAACTTCAATAATAGAATTCTAGACACCACTCCCCGGCCGTGGCGCCATTATTGATAAACGCTCAACTACACCTCATCCAATACTAGGTGTAGGCGATCGTAATCTATTATAAAACCTAACAAAGAGTTGGGGTAGATCCCTCAGGGAGCGGTACAAGTTCAAATTTAATTACAAAGTTATGAACTGGCATAGTCGGTTATAGGAATAGAAATTATCGAAAGCATTTAGGTATATCAAAGGGGGTGACAATGAATGTCAGATGGGGGGGATTACGCTGGTCAATTAACAAATACAACAATTATGAAAACTGGGAAATGACAAGTAGAGAGGAATTCTCGGGGATGTGATCGATTATAGGCTAGTTTCGCTATATGGGTAATTACAATTTACTAAAAAATGCTAAATCTTAGTGGGTAAGCTAGGCTATAGATGCAATACCTTTTCTTGAACAACTATTATGAATCAAGTGAGTTCTCTCGAACCTCAACCAGCATAACACTATAAGCAGCCCAATACCTCAATTTATCTACTCTCTCAAGCTAGATAGGTAGTTTCGGATTAAGATTCACTCTCTCAAGTTGAACCCATTATAATCCAATCACCTTCAACCTATACACCTGCTTCCCTTACTTCATATGTTAGTCTATTGCGACTTGGATTCAAGCATGACTCGAGAATAGATGGAATTGGCCTCCACGACCAATTTTGAATGAAAGAGAAAAAAAAGGCAATGGAATTTGATGAACTCACTCGAAATCACATAAAACAAGAAGAAAATAAAAAGGATTAATATCCATTTTCATAGTGTTGAAACTTACAAATAAATTTAATTTAATCAATAAAACACTAAGCACACTAATGGCACAATATCAATTCATTTTAACAGTAACTTATAAACTATCTAACCCATGTTTGCTTCCAGATAAAATCTAATTAGTCAAACGTCCCCTCAAGACATAATTTCAAGAGAATTGGGCACAAACAAGCTACTTGTTGATTAAGATAAGCAGGTTCCGACAATTTAAGAGAAAAGAGAGATATTTGAAAGAAGCAAACACTCAACAATAAATAATAATCTGATCCAAATAGAAAGTGATGCCTCTCAAGACAACACGAGCTATTTATCCAAGTTGAAATGCGACATTTATGTCAAAATGATATCATAAACTTAAGACATCAAAATATTCAAAGAAAAGAACCTTAGAACCAAAGTAACTTATCACTTCTGAACAAATTTTAATCCTAAAGGAATTTAAATCAAGCATATGAAATTAAGAAAAGACGGGCCATGGATTATTATAGTACACAAAGAAAATAAATGCTAACTTAACCACTACTGAAACATGCTTAAAATGAACGAGAATAAGAACTAAAAGGACAGCTACACACCCCCAGTTCTTTATACGCTAAGCCTAACGAAACTTGCTGAAGGCAGACAGTAAACTCACAGAGGTAATAGACAACAAAGAAAACAGACTTAATCGAAATCAAATAGTAAACATTTATATAGATCATAATCCAAAAGAGGTAATACAAACTCATTTGAGGTATTGTATGTTAAGCTAACTCAATGCTCGGAAAGCTTCTGATCACCAAGTGATAAAACATCACATACACTTTCTAAAAATGCACTTAAACTCGACATGGATGACGCTCACTAATGAAGAGCAACATAGACTAAACTGAACATTCTCTAAGAAGGTTCATACTAGAGCAACATGAATTTTTATAACTTAACAGGCAACAAAGAAGAGATTTAGAAAATAGCATTAAAACTTTCAGATTTATATCAAGCTAGAGTCGAAATTCTAAACCAAACAAATAGCAACTGAAACCAGTACATTACTGTTATACACCAAGATTAAGCAAGCCTAAACACTAATGCTCAATATTAATCCAAACTCAAGTATGGCATAAATATAGTATCTGAAATGATGAACAGAAAGAACATTTGAATTAATAATCTAACCATATTACTGATTTTACAATCAACAATCAATCCAAATACTCCCAAAATCTTAATCAAACGGCTCACAATGATCAAGAAGTAAACAACCAACACATTAAGAACAAAGGGCGGATTGGAATAAATCCTACCTTTCTAAATGCAACGAACCGAGACAACGACGAGCTTGGGCGAGCTATTTCACCACGGATGAAAACTCCGATGAAGTTCTTGCCATCCTCAAGAATGGAGAGAAAGAGGCCTTGTATAGAGGGAAATAGGGTAAAAAAAATTTGGGGGGGGGGGGGGGGGGGGGGGGGGGGGGGGGGGGATGGGTGGAATTGGAAGAAATTGAAATTCGAAATTGGTACGAATCGTATGAAATTCAACGGATTTCTAATGAGATTCGTCTGATTCTTTAAGATAGGACATATCAAGTGCAATATTGAGACACCTAGCTTGATTTTCAAATGGTCTTTGTACGATAACGATAAGGAAGAGAGGAGAGCATCACGTATCGTGTTGCGTCGAGCTCGTGTCATCTGGGTTTTTTTGTGAGGAAGAAGAAGCGTATAGGGGTCGGTCAGGTACTATATTGTGTATGCATTTGAGATGTTGCTGTACTGCACATATGTGAAGGTGTACGCGTATGTACAGATAGATTGGGTCCTTTTGTTTTGGGATTAGGTGTCTTTGCTTATTAAAAAGTGGACTGGGTTGAATGCAGATCTGGGCCCAAAATTAAGGCTGAAAAATGGGTTTAAAAGGGGAGTGAAAATGGTTAGATTTGAATTGAGAATTTGGCTCAATTAATTTCAATTATTGCCGATCAAAGTTAAGGACACAACTAAATTGAATTAATTGGTGGGTTCGGCTAAAATTAAATAAGACAAATTAATATTTGATTAATTAATAAGCTTCTTAATCTCAAAAAAATAAAATAATAAGCTTAATTAAACTAATTAATTCAAAATATATAAACTATTGATTAACTAGACTAATTAACCAAATATTAAAATAAAACTAAAATCTTTTTGACACAATTTTTGAATATTCATAAAATATAATAATTTTATAAAACATATATATTATTTAAAAATTATAAACACTGACAAAATATTTAAAATAACTTGCAAACTATTATTTGAAATATTATAAAACTAATTATTTTAAATCATTTGAAATTGAAGAAACTCGATGATTAATCTATATTGTGGAGGTCCAAAATTGGGTGTCAACACTAGGTTGTGTAATTACTAAGAGGGTACTTACTGTTGACACCCAATTTTGACCACCCACATTATAGATTAATCATTAAGCCTCTTTAATTTTCAAACGATTTAAAACAATTAGTTTTATGAAATTCAAGTTATTTTTATATAATTTTGTTACTTTTTAAATTTTAAAATATTATATATATATATATGGTTATTCAAGGATCATTTCATGCATTATGTTAGGTATGAAGGAAAATCAATTCTGGCTTCAAAAGGGACGTTTCCTTTGATAATTAAATAGAAATTTTACCTTGTCAATTTTTGGCAATGTCATTTTTCAATGTACTTTCACACAGGAAGGATCCATATAAACCAATTATCCAACCATTCCCGTGACTTTATGGGCTATCTTTCAAGTGTGCGACAAAATGATTCAATGGTACGTAGTCAAATGTTAGGAAATTCATTTCTAATCAATAATCCAATTAAGAAGTTTGATACGATTATTCCAATTATTCCTTTGATTGGATCATTATCTAAAGCACACTTTTGTACCGTATTAGGGCATCCCATTAGTTAACAAGTTTGGTCTGATTTATTAGATTTTGATATTATTGACCGATTTGGGCGTATTTGCAGAAATCTTTTTCATTATTATAGCGGATCATCCAAAAAAGACTTTATATCGAATAAAGTATATACTTCGACTTGCTTGTTCTAGAACTTTAGCTTGGAAACACAAAAGTATTGTACCCACTTTTTTGGAAGGATCGGGCTCGGAATTATTGGAAGAATTCTTAACATCGGAAGAGCAAGTTCTTTCTTTGACCTTCCCACGAGCTTCGTCTAGTTTGTGGGGAGTATATAGAAGTTGGATTTGATATTTGGACATTTTTTGTATTAATTATCTGGCGAATTATCAATGATTCATTCTTAGATTTTCTAAATGATGAATAAATGATGAAGAGATAAATAAATTTCATTATTTTGAAATGTTGATTGTAATACTAATAAGGGGTAAATCAACTGAGTATTCAACCTTTTTAAGTCTTTCTAATTTCTATAAGAAAGGAATTGGTGTTTACATAGGGAAAGCCATGTGCAATGAAAAGTGCAAGCACGGCTTGGGGAGGGATCTTTACTTGTTTATTTAATTTAAGATTAACATTTATTTTATTTAACAAGGAACTTATCTACTCCATCTGACTAGTTCCTGGTTAGAATCTCGGGCAACCCACTATCATATCAAAATTATAATTCTCTGTAGAGAAGTTTGGATTTTTCCAATCAACTTCATTATAAATTTGAATAGATCCACATACACCTTGATTGACACGAATATATAAGTCATGTTATACTGTTGAATAACAAGCCTTCCATTTTCTATTTTGATTTGTAGAAAATTCGCGTGCTTGGGAGTCCCTGATGATTAAATAAACCAAGATTTTACCATGACTGCAATTTTAGAGAGATGCAAAAGTGAAAGCCTATGGGGTCCCTTATGTTACTGAATAAATAGCACTGAAAACCGTCTTTTCATTGGATGGTTTGGTGTTTTGATGATCCTTACCTTATTGACGGCAACTTCTATATTTATTATTGCCTTCATTGTTGCTCCTCCAGTAGACATTGATGGTATTCGTGAACCTATTTTAGGGTCTCTACTTTACGGAAACAACATTATTTCCGGTGCAATTATTCCTACTTCTGCAGCTATAGGTTTATATTTTTACCCAATTTGGGAAGCGGCATCCGTTGATGAATGGTTATACAACGGTTGTCCTTATGAACTAATTGTTCTACACTTCTTACTTGTCGTAGCTTGTTAAATGGGTTGTGAGTGGGAGCTTAGCTTCCGTCTGGGTATGCGACCTTGGATTGATGTTGCATATTCAGCTCCAGTTCCAACTGCTACCACAGTTTTCTTGATCTACCTAATCGGTCAAGGAAGTTTTTCTGATGGTATTCCTCTAGGAATCTCTGGTACTTTCAATTTCATGATTGTATTCCAGAGCACAACATCTTTATGCACCCATTTCACATGTTAGGCGTAGCTGGGGTATTCAGCGACTCCCTATTAAGTGTTATGCACGGTTCCTTGGTAAGTTCTAGTTTGATCATGGAAACCACAAAAAATGAATCTGTTAATGAAGGTTACAAATTTGGTCAAGAGGAAGAAACTTATAATATCGTAGCCGCTCATGGTTATTTTGGCTGATTGATCTTCCAATATGCTAGTTTTTCAACAACTCTCGTTCAATACACTTCTTCCTAGTTGCTTGGCCTGTAGTAGGTATATGGTTTACCGCTTTAGGTATCAGCGCTATGGCTTGCAACCTAAATGGTTTCAACTTCAACCAATCTGTAGTTGACAATCAGGGTCATGTAATTAACACTTGGGCTGATATCATCAATCGTGCTAACATTGGTATGGAAGTTATGCATGAACGTGATGCTCATACCTTCCCTCTAGACCTAGCTGCTATCGAAACTTCATCTACAAATGGATAAGATCCTAGCCTAGTCTATAGGAGGTTTTGAAAAGAAAGGAGCAATAATCATTTTCTTGTTCTGTCAAAAGGGTGCTATTGCTCCTTTTTTTTCTTTATTAATTTCCAAGTATTTTACTCACATATACTTTTTTGTTTACATTATCGAAAAAGAAAGAGAGGGTATTTGCCTGCATTTATTCATGATTGAGTATTCGATTTATATTTTATATTTATTTAAAATTGTAGAAATATAGCGTGTTCCACTTGTTGCTAATCTTACTATATCTTTTTTATTTCATCTCAATAAAAATACAATTTTGTCTTCATATTCTTATATTTGAAATAATAATCAAAATAATAATATCATTGAAATAAGAAAGAAGAGAAATATTCTAACTTGAATCTTTTGTTTACGAATTTAAATAATGTAAAAATGAAATGTAAGTACGCGAGGGGGCGGATGTAGCCAAGTGGATCAAGGCAGTGGATTATGAATACACCTTAAGCGGGTTCAATTCCTGTCGTTCGCTCATAATTCATAAATATGAGATATTAGACAGATTAAGCGTATCATTTTATTTAATAAATGATTGGCTACAAAGGGAATTTTTTAGTAAACATGTCAAAAGCTTACTCCTATTTTTTTTTTGTAATGTTTTTGTAAAAACGAAGAATTAAATTTTATTTTCTCTCCTATTTACTACGGCGATGAAGAATCAAATTATCACTATATTTATTCCTTTTTCTACTTCTTCTTCCAAGTGCAGGATAACCCCAAGGGGTTGTGGGGTTTTTCTACCAATTGCGGCTCTCCCTTCACCACCCCCATGGGAATGGTCTACAAGGTTCATAACTACTCCTCTTACTATAGGACGCTTACCTAGCCAACGCTTAGATTCGGATGTACCCAAACTTTTCTGGTTCACCTCAACATTCCCCACTTGTCTGACTGTTGCTGAGCAGTTTTTTGAAATCAAACGAACCTCCCCAAAAGGTAATTTTAATGTGGCCGATTTCCCCTCTTTTGCAATCAGTTTCTCTACAACACCTGCTGCTCTAGCTAATTGTCTACCTTTGTGAAGTGTGATTTCTATGTTATGTATAATCGTGCCTAAGGACATATCGGTTCAAGTAGATTATTATTTTGATCAATCAAAACCCCTTCCCAAACTGTACAAGCTTATTCCAAAGCATATGGCTTTCTGGATGTAGATGATGATATCTATACATATGGATCTTATACATATCGTAGAATGAAGTACCGCATGGGTGGATATATATGAATCCAAATATGCCAAATCACTCATGTTATGATCTTCTACATACTGGGTCTTCCTGTTCCATCATCTGGCTTATATTTTTCATGTAGCATTCAGACCGAATGACTCTATGAAATTACGTCGATACTTCAACATATTATGGGCAACGTAGGAGACATCTATATTCCCCCCCCGGGAATATTTAGAATTCCCACTACTTAACTTTCAATTCTCCTCTGACCATCAAATGAAATGTAAATAACCCATCCTCCTCTATTTGAAGGAAGGGGCGCTTCCAGTTCTGTCGGTGGTTGAAACAATTTTGTCTTCTCCATAGTACTATATTTCTAGAATCAATAATTTTATATGAGGAACTACTGAACTCAATCACTTGCTGCCGTTACTCTTCAGTTTTTTGTTGAGGTCTATCCTACAGAGGTACTCAAATTGGATCAGTGATTGCTTTCTAGGTTTCATCGTAAACCTAAGTTGTTATTTCCAATTACGTAAATCAATAGTTCAAACCACACTCAAAGGTAGGGCATTTCCCAATTTTATAAGAACTTTTATACTAGAAACAATGGTATCTCCAATTAATATAGCCCCTCTAGGATGTAACATATATCTCTTCTCACTATCACCATAGTGTGTGAGACAAATATATGCATTTTGATTAGGGTAGTATTTTATGGTTACGATTCTACCATATATGTCTTTTGCATTCCGTCAAAAATTGATTTTACAGTATAGACGCTTATGACCTCCCACTCTATGCCTTGCGGTAATGATTCCTCTAGCATTACAACCTTTACCACAAAGACACTGTCCATAGATCAAATTATTTCGTGGATTGGATTTTACTTGACTGTCTACGGTTCCATTGCATGTGCTCGAGGTAGAAGTTTTGAATGAATGTATTGCCATGCTATTAAGTATTTTTAATTAAGTTCATTTATTTCTAAGAGGTGGAATAGAATAACCCGGTTGAAGCATAATGATCATATGTCTGTAATGCATTGTATGTCCCATAATTGGTCCCATTCTTCTACTATTTCCACAAAGTCGATGACTATTCATAGCTATTACCTTGACACCAAAGGAGATTTCGACCCAATGCTTTATATCTGTCCTAGTTGATCCTGATTTGACATTAGAAGTATATTGATTTTTCCCCAATAATCGAATACTTTTGTCTGTAAATACTGCATATTTGATTCCATCCATAAATCTATTTTCTTCCCTATGAGTTACAGTCTCAATAAGAATGCTAGTTCTTATTGTTCATTTATTATGATATGAATATACCACATCAATTCGTTATGTATGGATGATGAGATTACATTGATACATAGACAATGCCAATAGACTTATTGGAGGGTCCCATTGGTGTGAATCTAGTAGGAATCAAACCTACGAATTCGCCAATTATGAGTTGGGCGCTTTAACCATTCAGCCTTGGATGCTTAGCGAGGATCCTCGTACATCATGAATAACCAAATTCCAATTGAAATTAAATCTTTAGGATAAATCAATGCAATTTAGGAGGAATCAATGAGAGGACATCAATTCAAATCCTGGATTTTTGAATTGAGAGAGATCAAGAATTCTCAACATTTCTTAGATTCATGGACCCAATTCATTTGGATCCTTCATTTACACTTTTCCCACCAAGAACATTTGCTAAAACTCTTTGACCCCCGAATTTAGAGTATCCTACTTTCACACAATTCACAGGGTTCAACAAGCAATCAATATTTCACGATCAAGGGTGTAATACTCATTGTAGTAGCATTCCTTATATATCGTATTAACAATTGAAATATGGTCAAAAGAAAAAAATTCTATTTGATAGGGCTTTTTCCTATACCTATGAATTCCATTGGACCCAAAAAGGATACATTGGAAGAATCTATTGGGTCATCTAATATCAATAGGTTGATTGTTTTTCTCCTGTATCTTCACAAAGAAAAAAAACAACTATGAGAGTTGTTTCCTGAATTCGAAAGAGAGTACTTGGGTTCTCCGAATAACTAAAAAGTGTAGCATGCCTGAATCTAACTAGGGTTCACGTTGGTGGAGGAATTGGATCGAAAAAAGGGATTCTAGTTGTAAGATATCTAATGAAACCGTCGCTGGAATTGAGATCTTATTCAAAGAGAAAGATCTCAAATATCTGGAGTTTCTTTTTATATATTATATGGATGATCCGATCTGCAAGGACCATGATTGGGAATTGTTTGATCATCTTTCACTAGGGAAGAATCGAAATCGAATCAACTTGAATTTGGGACCACTATTTGAAATCTTAGTGAAACACTGGATTTCTTATCTCATCTTTGCTTTTAGTGACAAAATACCAATTGAAGTGGAGGGTTTCTTCAAATAATAAGTGGCTAGGTCAACTATTCAATCAAATGATATTGAGCATGTTTCCCATTTCTTCACGAGAAACAAGTGGGCTATTTCTTTGCAAAACTTTGCTCAATTTCATATGTGGCATTCCTCTAAGATCTCTTCGTTAGTTGGGGGAAGAATCCACCCGAATCGGATTTTTTGAGGAACGTATCGAGAGAGAATTGGATTTGGTTAGACAATGTGTGGTTGGTAAACAAGGATCAGATTTTTAGCAAGGTACAAAATGTGTCGTCAAATATTCAATATGATTGATTCCACAAGATCTAGTTTTGTTCAAGTAACGGATTCTAGCCAACTGAAAGGATCTTCTGATCAATGCAGAGATCATTTGGATTCCATAGTAATGAGGATTTAGAATATCACACATTGATTAATCAAAGAGAGATTCAACAACGAAAATAAAGATAGATTCTTTGGGATCCTTCCTTTCTTCAAACGGAACGAAAAGAGATAGAATCAGGTCGATTCCCGAAATGCCTTTCTGGATATTCCTCAATGTCCCGGCTATTCACGGAATGTGAGAAACAAATAATTAATCATTTGTTTCCGAAAGAAATCGAAGAATTTATTGGGAATCCTACAAGATTCGTTCGTTCTTTTTCTATGTTAGATGGTCAGAACTTTATTTGGGTTCGAATCCTGCTGAGAGGTCCACTAGAGATTAGAAATTGCTGAAGAAACAACAAGATCTTTCTTTTGTCCCTTCCAGGCGATCGGAAAAGAATGAAATGGCTAATATATTCGAGATAATTACGTGTTTACAAAATACTGTCTCAATTAATCCAATTTCATCAGATTCGGGATGTAATATGGTTCTGAAGGAAAAACCGGATATGGACAGTTCCAATAAAATTTCATTCTTGAACAAAAATCCATTTTTTGATTTATTTCATCTATTCCATGACCGGAACAGAGGAGGATACACGTTACACTACGATTCTGCATCAAAAGAGAGTTTTAAGAAATGGCAGATCTATTCACTCTATCAATAATCAGGACAGATATGGTGTATCATAAGGGATTTGACTTTTCTATTTATTCCTGTAGATTGGATTAAAAAAAATAATTGAATGAGGCTAGGGATGAATCAAAACAGAAATCTTTATTGATTCTAACTCCTACTTTTTATGAAGAGAATGAATCTTTTTCTTGAAGGATCAGAAAATATGGGCCAGGATCTCCTGCGGGAATGATTTTGGAAGATCCAAAACCAAAAATAGTGGTATTTGCTAGCAACAACATAATGGAGGCAGTCACTCAATATAGATTGATCCGAAATCTGATTCAAATCCAATATAGTGCCTATGGGTACATAAGAAATGTATTGAATCGATTCTTTTTAATGAATAGATCTTATCGCAACTTCAAATATGGAATTCAAAGGGATCAAATATAAAGGATACTCTAAATAATAGAACTATAATGAAATATACGATCAACCAATTTTTATCGAATTTGAAAAAGGGTAAGAAGAAATGGTTCAGGCCTCTTATTTTGATTTCTCGAACCGAGAGATCAATGAATCGGGATCTTGATGCATATATATACAAATGGTCCAATGGGAGCAAGAGTTTCCAGGAACATTTGGAACAATCCGTTTCAGAGCAGAAGAGTCATGTTCAAGTAGTGTTCGATCAATTACATATTAATCAATATTCGATTGATTGGTCTGAGGTTATCGACAACAAAAATTTGTCTAAGTCACTTTGTTTCTTTTTGTCCAAGTCACTTCTTTTTTTGTCCAAGTTTCTTTTATTTTTTTCTAACTCACTTCCTTTTTTCTTTGTGAGTTTCAGAAATATCCCCATTCATAGGTCAGTGATCTACATCTATGAAGAATTGAAAGGTCTGAATGATCAACTCAGTAATCAGTTGTTAGAATTTAATAGGTCTTCAAATTGTTCATTTGAAAAAAATTGAAACCCTACTTATTAGACGATCATGATACTTCCCAAAATATGAACTTCTTGATCAATGGAGGAACAGTATCACCATTTTTGTTCAATAGGATACCAAAGTGGATGATTGACTCATTCCATACTAGAAATAATCCCAGGAAATCCTTTGATCACCCTAATTCCTATTTCTCAATGATATTCCACGATCAAGACAATTGGCTGAATCCCGTGAAACAATTTTATAGAAATTCATTGATATCTTCTTTTTATAAGGTAAATCGACTTTGATTCTTGAATAATCCACATCACTTCTTCTTCTATTGGAACACAAGTATCCCATTTTTTGTGGAAAAGGCCAGTATCAATAATTCTGATTTTATGTATGGACAATTTATAAATATCTTATTCATTCGCAACAAAATATTTTCTTTGTGCGTCGGTAAAAAAAATGCTTTTTTGGGGGAGATACTATTTCACCAAACGAGTAACAAGTATCTAACATGTTCATACCTAACCATCTTCCACAAAATGGTGACGAAACGTATAACTTGTACAAATCTTTCTAGTTTGCAAGTCGATCTGATCCATTCGTTCGTAGAGCTAATTACTCGATCGCTGACATTTCTGGAACATCTCTAACAGAGGAGCAAATAGTTAATTTTGATAGAACTTATAGTCAGCCTCTTTCAGATATGAATCTATCTCATTTAGAAGGGAAGAACATGCATCAGTGTCACAATTTCAATTCAAACATGGGTTTGATTCACACTCCATGTTTTGAGAAATAATTATCATTTGAAAAGAGGAAAAAATAGAGTCTTAGTCTAAAGAAATGCGTTGAGAAAGGGCAGAAGTATATAACCTTTCAACGAGATAGTGCTTTTTCAACTCTCTCAAAATGGAATCTATTCCAAACATGTATGCCATGGTTTCTTACTTCGATGGGGTACAAATGTATAAGTTTGATATTTTTATATACTTTTTCAGACCTATAGCCAATACTAAGTAGCAGTCAAAAATTTGTATCCATTTTTCTAGATATTATGCATGGATCACATATATCATGGATAATTCTTCAGAAAAATTATGTCCTCCACAATGGAATCTGATAAGTGAGATCTCGAGTAAGTGTTTGCATAATCTTCTTCTGTCCGAAGAAATGATTCATTGAACTAATGGGTCACCATTGATATCAACACATCTGGATGTGAATGAGTCGAATGACTTATCCCTTGGTCTATTAGTGAACCATCTCTCCAGGGATTGTGAAAGATGTTCTACTAGAAATATTCTTGTTATTGCTTTGACTCATATTCCCTAAAAAGTGGATCCCGCTCTAATAGCTCTAAATAAATTAAATATGTGCATTAAGATACGAAGGCTTCTTATTCCACAACAACGAAAGAACTTTTTCACTCTTTCATGTACTACGGAATTTCACTTAGAAAAGAAAATGTTCCATACTAACATATTCGGGTCCATAATCATGGGTTCCAATGCACAAGATCTTGTAGCACTTACCAATGAGATCCTATCGATTAGTATTACACATAAGAAATCAATTATATACACTAATACAATTAGATCCGCTCTTCATAGACAAACTTGGGATTTGCGATCCCATGTAAGATCGGTACAGGATCATGGGATCCTTTTCTATTAGATAGGAAGGGTTGTAGAACAAAATGCACTTCTAAGTAATTGCCCTATAGATCCTATATCTATATATATGAAGAAGAAATCATGTAGCGGGGGGGGGGGATTCTTAATTGTACAAATGTTACTTCGAGCTTGAAACGAGCATGAAGAGATTAACGATACTTCTTTATCTTTTGAGTTGTTCTGCCGGATTTGTCGCTCAAGATCTTTTGTCTTTATCCATACCCGATGAAAAAAATGGAATCTCTTCTTATGGACTCGTTGAGAATTATTCTGATCTAGTTCGTGGACTAGAAGTAGAGGGCTCTCTGGTGGGATCTTCACGGACAGAAAAAGATTGCAGTCAGTTTGTTAATGATCGAGTGACGTTGTTTCTTCGGCCCGAATCGAGGAATCCCTTATATATGATGCAAAAGGGCTCTTGTTTTATCCTTGATCAGAGAGTACTCTATGAAAAATATAAATCAGAGTTTGAAGAAGGGGAGGGAGAAGGAACCCTTGACCCGTAGAAGGATTTATTCGATCACATAATTTGGGTTCCTAGAATATGGTGCCCTGCGACTTTCTATTTGATTGTATCGAAAGGCCCAATGAATTGAGATTTCCCTATTGGTCCAGTTCATTTAGGGCTAAGCAGATCATTTATGATGAAGAGGATGAGCTTCAAGAGAATGATTCGGGGTTCTTGCAGAGTGGAACCATGAAGTACCAGACACGAGATAGATCTCAAGGCCTTTTTTTGAATAAGCCAATTCATTTGAGACCCTATAGATCCACTCATTTTCCTATTCAAAGATCAGCCCTCTGGCTCTGTGTTTTCACATCGAGAATTATTTAGAGCTGTCAAAGGGGTTTCTTACTTCCCAAACAGATCCTCCTACATTTATATATAAACAATGGTTTATCAAGAATACACAAGAAAAACACTTCGAATTGTTGATTAATCGTCAGAGATGGCTTAGGACCAATAGTTCAATATCTAATGGATCTTTCTGTTCTAATACTTTATCCGAGAGTTATCAGTATTCAAAAAATATGTTCCTATCTAACATAATGCTATTGAATCAAATGCCAAAGACATTGTTGAGAAAAATATGGTTTTTTCCGGATGAAATGAAAATTGGACTCATGTAATAGGAGAAAGATTTCCCATTCCTTAGCCAGAAAGATATGTGGCCATGAAAGAGGGATTAAGTGGAACAAAATTGACTGGGTGGTAGAGTTGTGGAAACACTTGTTTCTTCCATATTTTAGACCTTAGCTCCATGGAAGAATATGTTACTGCTGAAACAGGGAGGAATTGAAATCTTAGATCAAAACACTATGTATGGATGGTATGAACTGGCTAAACAAGAATTCTTGAACAACAAACAACCAGTTCAGATATTCACGACCAAGAAATATTGGATTCTCTTTCGATATGTATATATATATATATATATATATATATATATATATAGTTATAATTCTGAGTCAATTAGTTTATATTTAGGGTAACTATTTTATATCGTCAAGATTAAGAAGCTCATAGTTAATTATATTAATTTATCTTATAAAATATCTAGTCGTATTCCCCAAACCAACTCAATTTGTCTACAATCTTAGCTTCATTTGGCTAAATTGTTAATTTATTTGGTTATTCCTTCGTTACAAATCTAACTGTCACGACCCGAGAGCATCCCCAAGTCGTAACATGCGTATTCGACCTCTCGGAGGTCTCATACAAGCCCTTAGCATTCATCACATTAGATATATAAAATAGTGCGGAATTTAAAAACTTTTTAAATAAAATCCCATAAGACTCAAAGGTCACTTTTTTAAAAACATCATTCAAAAGTACACAAGCGGAATCCTAAGTCTCTTAGCCATCTTAGACATAAACGTGAAAACATACTAGGGACACGACCCTTTACAATCAAAAGAAATCTATTAAGTCTATTACAAGAACCTTATCATAAAACTAGAATAGAAAAGTCTTGTCCTCGACATATGAGGACATACCACAAGATCTTGGAAGAACTTCAAGTTCCAAGCTTACTATAGAACCCGCTCACTTTCCGGAACCTACACTTGTAGAAAATAGAGAAAATATGGAATTAGCACAATTAAGTACTAAGTATGATGAGCATGCAAAAACATGCTAAAACAGACATTTATTTGAGATATATGCTTTCATGCCATTTTTTATAAAACCTTCATATTACAATTATAAGAGACACATTTCACGTCATCATCCACATATAAGACAATACCCACATAATAGACATACTCAACTAGTACCAATGTACAATACATGAACATAATTGACAAGTAAGCCTTTTCATCATTCCATGACCTCTATCTCAAGTTACCCAAAGCCACACTTAAGTGAAACATGAAGTGACCACCCATACAATCTCTTTATATACACCTAAGTGTTCCTAAGGGTTACCATAGATAAGGAATGTACCATTACAATATAACATACTAAGTCAAAATTCTTTAATGAACCACTTTAGGAGACATTTAAGCATTTAGGGGACTTTCACATAATAGTCATTTAGACTTAGGGAACTCACTTTAGCATCTTCTAGGCCTACTCGTGCAATGTGTAGATAGCATCCCATACTACCACCTACACTTTGTAGAACCTATCCAATAACTAGAGTGCACATCCCACATGATGGGAATAGACATTAACCGACATAGACCATACTAGCTAGGCATGGAATCCGGAGTCTACCCTACTCCGTGGAAGATGTTCTACTTGCCAAAGGTAGAACTAAGAAGCAACCCATGTAGGCACATGGTTTAGGGGATGTCCAAGGATGTTCATTGTGCCCTAATCTCATACTTAAGTAGGGCCACCATCCTAACCACATCCACTCGGTGCTTAGCCTTAGTTCCCATAGAGTAATTCATTCACATGTATGCACTAGAGTGGACCCCATTTCTATGTTCGGCCAACTCATAGTACCTCTACCAAGAAGGGCTCCATTTCTTAGTTCTAGCCGATCATTATTCATTCAAGGATAGCTCATTGACTTTCTTAGAGAGAGTTTGTTACCATTCCGATCCACTATCTCTAAGTCTATCATTTCACATAAAAAGAAGGTCATTACCCCTAGGGTTCACCACTTCAAGGTTTAACATTCACATTAGGATTCTAGACTTACTCATGAAAAGGGTACCATGCTAGGTCTAGCCTATTCAAGGTATAATCTAGAAGTCCTATTTTATCATTCATAGAAAGGGCACCATGCTTAGGTCTACCGATCCTAGACATTCATTTATTCAAAGAGCTTTCAAGTAACAAGAAGGGACATTTAAGTCTACCAAGCAAGTCACAACATTTCCATATAGGGACTCTTCATAGTCCAACATCATCACATATGAACATTTAAAGAGAACATACTTTCAATTACACTACAATAACACTTTGTACAAGATCACCTTATAACCATAAGAATACCTTCACATAGTACAATAACATTTCATAACTTATAACACTTTAATTCAATAGATAATGCCTTCAAGTCTATGTTCATAATACATTCCATAATTAAACACCTCCACCATAAGTGGATCAAACCAAGCAAGAACAATTTTGCATAATATGAGATTAAGCCAACTTACCATCCTCCAAAGCCATAATCAACAACACTCAAGTCCCAACCATTTTACTTACCACAAGAGAATTCATCCATAACTTGCCCATAAGGCCACAACTTTCAATTCATCCATACATCATCCATTCATCATAGATAGATGTAGAAAATCATAAGAGTCACCAATACAATCCTATCCAAACACAATTTCATAAACTTTGAATCATAAGCAAAAGACCCACTTCATAAGCAAATTTAGGAATTTAGGGAAAACATGGGTTCTTCAAGGAATTCCATACGAAATCATCTTAAAAACATTAATTCATCAATATAATGGCTTAGCAAAACGTTTTGCCAATGAACCCATGCTTAGATTAGAATTTGAGATTTTTGTTCTTTGAAACACTTTTGAAACCCTTTTGATTGGACTCCTTGAAAGAAAGATTGATCAAGGATCAAGGGTCACCATACCTCTAAGTTGAAAACCCACGAAAATTTGAAGAAGAAAGCACTCGAAATCTTCAACCCTAGCTCCAACTTGACCTTGGCCTTCAATGGTGTTCTAGAGAGAACCTTTCCTTTTTTTTTTTGAAGAATGAATTAAAACAATACCTTTTTAAAAGTTTTAATACCATATATAGAAATTAGAAATAATATAAAATGTACCCACTTCTTAATTTAGCTAAAAATTAATATTTACGAAAACGCCCCTTGCCTGCATGGACCTACCAAATAAAACTAAGGCAAAGTCCAATTTTTTTTTTTGGAAAATTTCATAACTCCAATTTATGCTTAAACTTTAAAAATTCAAACGTTAGGCTCTAGTTTCACCTATCTATTTTTTTTAGGGTCGCTACACTAACCCCTCTCTTGCCTCACCTCCAACCCATCAAAAGACCAAAATTGGGCCTACCCCACCAACTCAATTCCTGTAACACCCAACCCACATTTAACTCAAACATTTACAATATGTACAACAATGAGCAACAATATACAATTCCAAATGGAAATAACAACGTCTATGCACATGACGTGTGCTACAAATCGATAATTCAAGCACTTCAACGTTCACAAAGGACACAACGTCTTCACAATAGTAACGCTCACAAGTGGTCATTAATCACACAATGTGAATACAACAACAACAGTGACATAAAAACACAGGGCGCGAGAAATAATTTTAGTCGCGTACAGTAGTACGTCGTCATCCTCATTTGCCTTGACAACTCGTACAACAGTACACTTGTACAGTAGGTGTAGCCATGTCCCCATCCATGTTCGCGAGAGATTTCACCACGTTGAGCTTCAAAGGTGCTTGAATAAATCAAAGTCGTCCACCTCTCCACCTCTCCATTCCGATTTGTTGAGGTTTGGAATCAATTGGTATATTCTTGTTCTTGAAAGAGGAATTCTGAATTTTGAATTTCAAATTTCATCCTTATCCAATTCTTTCATCGATTTTCCTTCCTCAATTTGACCTAACATTTCCTCTACCTAAAGCCATCTTCTCTTTATTTTTTAAGATTAGTCACAACTTCCCAATAAAGAGAACAACTCACAAAAGGGTTTGGAAATGAAAATAGTTATAGAAATATATAAGAATTACACTCAAAACAGAGAGTAGAACTAATTGAGGTCTTAGTTGCACTCTCTTGTTCCGTTCGTCACACTTCCAGGTTAATCGGAATTCTCAGCTCATAAGTGGTGGAAACGCTTCGTCGATGATCAACTCGTCGTTGTCCCAGAATATTGCTTCAAGAAAGGTAACCTCCTTCCTCCATAATATTCTTGCTTTCATCTCTCACTATCTTTTCTCGTTCTCTCTTTTAGAATCATTTGTTGTTTTGTTACTATTTGAAATAGTTTGTTATGCCTTAATACAGTTTAAATATATAAATATGTTGTATTTTCTGTTTGTTTTAGGTGATTTTTGTGGGTTTCAAAATGGTGTTAAACTTTAATTTTCTCATGAAGGTGTTATTTTGAGTCAACTATTTTTTTTAAAAAACTTTTAAGTATATATACACAGCCTGCTGCTTTTTGGTAAATCTTTGTTATTCAGGTATCATTTGTTCATTGTGAATAATGATGTTATCTGTTGGGTTCTTGCACTTGGAAAGAATCGAAACTCATTTTTTCCTTAGTGGTTTGGTTAGTTAAAATTGGTTTTGTTGGAGTATAACGTATTAGCTTGTTTATATCTTTAAATTGATCATGATTTGGTTAAATATGTGGTAGATACAGTGTTGTGATGTTTGACTGTTTAGGCGCATTGAGGCAATAAGTCATTCGATGTTAAATGGAGTTGTTACTAGTTAGCTAAACTGTAAATGGAATTCTTTCAATATTTTGATGGTAGTTTAAGAGATTGATTGGTTCAATGCGTACATGCAAAGTGAATTGATCAGCTTTATTCCAAATGCTTTACACTCATTTGATTCCAGTTGTGAGTGTATTTGTGATGCCATTTGATTTCTTCACTATTCATTCTCGGTTTTGTCGAAATGGTGTAAATGTAATCATAGGTTGGTAAGTTTGTAATAATTCAAAGTTAAATCAATTCATTCAAAGCATGCCTCAACTTCTTATGTGTTCGAGTCTCGGTTTGGATAATATTTCACTAATTTTTTGCCGCTTAAAACATGGAAATTGTTTGGATTTCCTTTGGTTTATAATACTAATCACTTGTAATACTTAGATTTATGATTGGATCTATTGTCTTCTCTTTGGTTTTTTGTGTTTTTCCCTTTGTGAAGTTTAAAGTTTACACTGGCTATAACTTGCCTAAAGGTGATCTATTTTGACTCACGGTCTCATCTAATTGTGTTTGATCCTTAAATTCTGAGTTGAGGTAGAGAATAGAGCTACTCCATACCTTAAATTTCGAGTTGAGGTAGAGAATAAAGCCTTCATGTGGTAAGAATCCCTTCAATAAATTTCCCATAATACCCTCAAGTTCAAGGAGGGAAGGGTTCAAAAGAAGGTTACTTTTTGAAAAAGGATAAGGCTTGTAGTGGTTGCCAATAAAAAGGATTAGTCTCATAGGGGACAACTAAGGATATATTTAGTGCAAAGGTGGGATTTTTAGGCCAAGTGGACTTCAAGAACATCAAATAAAGCCTAAAATCATTTCTCCAACCAAACTCAATCAAGATCAACATTTTAACACAATCGGGCAAGTTCTAGGTGACAAAAGCGAACAGAAGGCATAATTCAACAACTCACCACACATAGCCTGCAAATCAACCAAGATGGTTAAAAATCTTACTTCCTTTTCAAAATACAAGTAGCATTGAACATTTCAACCGCTAACGAATCAAAAGTCACAAAAAGAGTTGTAAGAGTTGTCACAAAATCGTTCATAACATGCTCAACCTTTTAATAATGGATAGGTATGCTCAACACTATTCACATGCATGACTATGCTCTTAGTACTAACCAAGTCAAAATCTTCCCAAAAAAAAGATGGTTTCTCCCTTAAGAAAGTCGTTAACGAATCCAATAAGAAGTTGCAACTCTGGGACGATGCTCTTAAAGCAAACACTGCTAAGGCATCATAAGCTTCGAGTCCACAGATTTATTTGGATGCAACTCTAGGTTTATAATATTGGAACAATTACTACATAAATCTGGTCTATGACTTCTACTTGCAGAACTACTGAAGATATTTGATCCTAATGATAGATCATATGCTACATCTAAGTTTTCCTTCAAAGAGTAGTGACCTTCACCCTTGAGATTCATTATCTGAAAAAAGGGAGTAAAGGAAATCGATTGACCCCCTTTAACTACTTGATGTAATACTTTTAACGATTCCAAGTGGTAATCGAATGCATGCTTTCAGTGAAATTTGTTTTGTCACTTATTCTTAAATTGCTTGGTGGCTTAAATAAATGCTAGTTGACCCATGGAATTGGGTTGTGTTATACAGCTGGTCATGTTGAAAATGCGAATTTTATTCAGATGATGATGATGTATATCCTTATTTGTGTACCCTTAAGGACATATGTGATGCCTTGCTGCTTTAGCTCGGTGGGAGGAGCTTAACAGTCTTTGTAAAGAATAATGGATGCCATCTGACCTAGTAGCTCGAATAGAAATGGCACCAATGGCTTGTCAACTTATATGTAATTTATGATCGCCTTTGTTATTTTGTTAATCATAGTGAATGCTTGTTTTGGACTAGTTTAGGCTGCTAATGCTGCCTGGAACATGGGTGAGTGGGATCAGATGGAAGAATATGTTTCTCGGCTTGATGATATGGTGATGTAACAAAACTCCGAGTCTTGAGAAATACTGCTTCTAGCAGTGATGGAAATAGTAATGGCACCATTTGTAGGGACGTTCTTCTAGTTTGTCGAGGGAAGGTAGTCCATTGTAACAACCCTCAAAATGAACTAGGATAAAGTAGAGCCTCATACTAGTTTTATGCATTAATAACTTGTTAACAATAATGAAGAATAGCCTTTTTAGTCAGTTTTAAAGAGTTTGGAAGTCAAACTTCAAGAGATGACCAAGACGTTCGAAAACTAGTCTTGTATGTGTTGGTGTGTTCTAGTATGTTGTTCAAATTTTTATGTGTTGTTTGGAGTCTAAAATCAGTGGAGGTGACCCTAGTGTCTTAATAAATGTTTTTAGGGTAAAAATATTTTGGTACGGCTCCCTGGGACCACTGTCACGACCCAAGCCTAGGGCCTAGACGTGACATGGCGAATAAGGAACCCGAAGGAACCCCAAACAAGCCTCTCATAGAACAAGAGTCAAGCTCATTTACAAAATACTTGTCCAACGCACACCTCTAACATAACATAGCCCTCGAATCATTGAGGACTCACCAACAAACTCGGATAAGCACCGTACTAGCCACGTGAATGGAGAGAAGGGTCAAGAGTAGCTCCGGTCCCTACATGGTGATATCATGTAGGCAAAATATGCGTTAGTACTTGGAATGTACGAAGTATGCGGGGTGCAACACAACAATAGACAAGGACACAATCGAAATACAAGAAATGGTTTCATAGGCATTATGAATAACAATATGAGGATGCATGATCAAAGTGAAGTCAAAACATGTTTAAGTAAATCTACACTAATAGTAGATATCATATGTGTATGCATGATCTAACCAATCTATAACCCCAACTTAGGATGGGGGATGTCGTTCACACCCGGACACCCTGGTGGCAAGGTATAAACCCCTCACATGGTTGATGTTGGTCACACCCCAAGCATCCTAGGTGGTGAGATATAAACCTCTCACATGGTTGATGTTGGTCACACCCCAAGCATCCTAGGTGGTGAGATATAAACCTCTCACATGGTTGTCCGGTTCTTTTCCCCCGGACCGGGCATGGTCATGCAACACTTTATATAGGAAATTCCCATTAGGCTCTAATGCAATCTCACGTATGGAATGAACATATACACAAGCTTAGTTTGTCATCAACACATCTCTGGATTGCCATACATCTCATAACTCAAGCTTTAAAGCATCGATTCATCAATTCTCCATAGTTGGACATTTTGTCAAACACCTTGAAGGCATGTAATGGAATCAAAGAGCATGGAAAATAGGGTAGTAATTATGCAGCCAAACCAGTGAACAACCTACAACAACACCTTTTAACACCCACAATACCACATGAAAATCTCCACATCCATTCCAAATTTAGATTCAAGTTCTAGAGTCACAACATGCTCAAAACAATCACTTTTCATGTTTAAAATTCAATGTGCAGGAAATTATTACAAAGAACAAGACTAATTTATGAATCTTAACTTAAACCATGAATTAGTGAGTAGAATAGAGTCTAGGCACTATGGGTGGAAGGACCCATGAGTTCAACACCACATACCTTGAGTTCTTATGAAGGTCTTGAGAGTGTCTTCAATGGAAGCTTGGAACTTGGAGCAAGAGTCTCTTCAATCTTGAGGAAGGTTTTGGATTAGGGTTCTTGAGAGAACTTGAGAGAAAATGTGTCTAAGTATGGGAGAGGTGTTTTGGGAAATGTTTTAGAGATGGGAATTGAACTAATGGTATATAGGAAATAACATATGCCCTTTGGAAAAATGGTCCAACACTTAGAAAAAAAAATGAGGCGGGTGAACAGTAAAAACGCTCACTGGAAATTGCATTTCCTGCCGGACAGATTTTACGAAAATGGGCATAACTTCTTCGTCCGAACTCCGAATGAGGTGAAACGAAGTGCGTTAGGTAGCTAACTCATAGGGCTTTCCATGGATATGTTATGGGCCACCCAATTATTTGTGTTCTAGGAGATATGACCCTCCAAATTAGACCCTCGAAAAAGGCTTCACTTGGAAATTTCGGATTTTGATACGGTTGCTCTAAAATTTGGGTTAGACCCATTTCCCACTCAATTTGACCCCTTAAACAAGAATATGAAGTCGGATTTTCGAAAAACAAAACAGATTTTTTTGATATAGCTAAACAAGTTTTCGGTAACTTCCGAAGCACATTTTTAAGAACCTTTTGGGCCATTTCAACCACCCTAAGGGTTCCCGAGGAGGACCCCAACCCTTGGACAAGGCATCTTGAAAATGCTCATGGAGGGAGCATGTCTGCATCACAAACTAGCTCCACCATAGGCCAAATTTTTTGTCTGCGCCGTGGACGTGTTGCGGACTCTACTATCTCGAAATTTAATTTCCATAAACTTGTGGGAACACTTTCGGATCACAGACTTGTTCCCCGATGAAATCTGCGAAAATAAAACTCAAGTTTGACTTGTTTAAGATGTCCAACTAAGTGAGGGGTGCTTTGGGGAATTATTATAAAAGGTTACTTTACCTATTTTAGGGTATTTTAAGTTAGTTAAAACCCCAAAACCTAGAATTAGACCACATTCTTCAAATTGACCCTTCCCTCTCAAAAATAGATTCTCTCAAAAACCCCATTGAAGACCTTGATAAAGCTCAAGCTAGAAGATGGGTTTTCAACTGATATCTTCTTCAATTTCACGGGTCTTCAATAATTTAGGTATGGTAACTCTTGATTCTTGAATAACCTCTCATTTAAGGAGTTCTATCAAAGATTTTCAAAAGTGATTCAAAGACCAAAATTCCCAATTTTCAATCTAAACATGGGTCCCTTGTCAAATGATTTTCTAAATCAGTCTACTGATGAATTAATGTAGAATTAAGGTTTATAAGATAATTTTCAAAAGAATTTTTGAAGAACCCATGATCCCCAAATTCTCAAAAATTGGCCTATGATGTGAGTCTTTGTGAATATGATCTTTATTGGTGAAATTATATTTAGATTAGGTTTTATTGATGTTTCCTATTATTATATATACTTATTCATGTTGAATTGTTGGTATATTAATGAGTTGAGAATTATTGTCTTGTGGGCAAAGTTATGGGTTGATCCCTTTGTTTATAGAATTGTACTTAGATTATGTATATGTTATTGAATTAAATTTGTTTATTCCTACTGCTATCTATGTCAATTAATTGTTAATTATTGAGGATTGATCCATGGTGATCATGGCTTGGAGAATCGATAAGTTGACCTAACTTCTATTCTATAGTATGAGAATTGATGGTGTGTGGTTTGGTCCACTTATGGTAGCGGTGTTTACTTCTTGTCTATCTGTGCTTGTTGAGATCATGGCCTTGAAGGCAATAAATGTGAAATGAATTAATCATTATGATGCATACGTTTATGAAGTTGTGCTATGAATGTTATGTATGAAATCCTCAATGCTAGCATGATGTTTAAAGTGTGTTGATGATGAGGAGTATAATATGAATGATAATGTTAAGGATAAGGTGTGGTCTACATGATTGATTATGTTAAGTGCTATTGTGCAAGGACCCCTACCTATATGAACCCTATATGAATGGGTGATCATATACATGCTAGGAGTACCTATTCAATGTTGAATGTGTCCTTGTCTCCTATGATGAAGTGTGGGTGTGTGGTCTAAAATCCCTAAAGGCATTATATGTGAATTGCTCATGATTTGGGGACATTTTGAATGTGTTGTGATCCCTTGAGGGGAAGTGCACTCAATATCAATATTGTTGCTATTATGTCACTATGAGGACCAATATCCACACACACACTTTACATGTATAGCTATGAATATGATGTGTTATGGTGTCTATTGAAAGGTTAACTCTTCTATGCACCCTTACATCCTATTATGCCTGCAAAATGTATGATTAGCAAGGTATGCATATGTGTTGCATAAAGGTTTTTATGTGAAAGGCTTTCTCACATACATACACACACACGAACAACTGAATAAGTTTATGATAATCTAGTGAAAGTTAGTCTCTTGAAAGGTTTCCTCAATTGTACTCTAAACTAGACTATGTTACGAATATGGTATGACTATGTGAAAGGTCATTCTCACATAATGTAGGTTCTATGATGTAAGGTCACTCTCATCTTAGAAACCTTTTCGCTATATGATATGAGGGATTAAGTCCCTAAAGCATACTTTATGAACTAATTTTAAATAAAGGCTTAAAGATGTTTAAAAAGGGAGTTGGAGCTTAGCATCGAGTGAACATGAAAAATGAGATTGGGGGATTCACGTTTAGCAAGTTTGGCTTCCCACAAGAGAAGCTTCACGTTTAGCAAGTCCGGGTTCCCAACAGAGATGTTGTCTCATGAGATGGAAACCTCCACGCCTAGCAAGCCAAGGTTTCTAGTAACAATCTCCTTGTTCCATAACTACGTGCCCCCGTAGGTTTTAGCTTAGTGGATCCACTAGGTAGCTATTATGTATGTAGGTCCTACCTTGTCAAGTAGTACCCTTTCTTTTCGGTGTGGGAGTAGAACACCGGATTCCATGTAGCTCACATGGTCTATGTCGGTTATGGCAATGTCTCCCGAAAGTTAAGAAATGAACTAAGATTACAATATGAACTCTAGTCATGTTTTCTTGAAGAGTTACTTAGTGTAGATAGGACTATGGACCCTACTTATGCATTACACAAGTGGACTCTAAGGGAGGTTATGATTAGGCTCTTTATGTAATGAAGACTATGGTCTATGTATGTTAATATAAAAGCATTTTAAGGTTGACTTCACTTATGTCAATACATGAAGTATGATTATGCATGTGAATTACACTTATGACTTCTTAATGGGGTGGTTTTGTAGTTGTGGTGGTATACGACTCCATGTGTACATTGCACAAGTGAGCTTGTGAAAGGGTTGTAAGGGTGGTTTAGCTATGATATGAACTAAATGGGTTATGACTAATGATTTAGTAAAGGAATGAGTCCTTATAAGATGTTATGAAGTATGTTGGTCTTATGTCTAATGTTAAATGAAGATGTTATGACTTGTTGAATATGATGTGCCTAGTCTATGGTGGCTTCATAAGAACACTTGGTGTGAGTAGTATTATGGGATGCTACTTGCACATTGCACTAGTGTGACTCGGGGGTTGTCTTAGGTGATGGTTCCTACGTGAAGACTATGTCTTATGGTGTGCTTATGACCCTATGAATATATGTGGTTGGGTTGATGAAGACTATATGTAAGTTCACCCTTGGTAACCTTAAGGTGATACATTGCACCAAGTATTCTCTAAGGGTTGCTTGAGGAAAAGAGTTAAGATAAAGAGGAAGGTAATGTATTGTATGCATTGAATGTGCCTAAATTGTTATAAGTGGTTCTATGTGCCATTATGAATTGTTTCCATGTGTAGATGTATGTGGTTTATATTGTTCCTATTGTACTAAATGTTCTTGAGGTTTCTCTAAAAAGGGACGATTCATGGTTTCCAACTAAATGTCCCTTTTAAAAGCATGTTTTTGCATGGTTATCATACTTAGTGTATTTTTGTACTAACACCATTTTTCGTCATCTTCTTTTTACACCAAGTGTAGGTGGTGGCGGCTAAAGGGCCTTTCCTAGAAGTGATGAGCTTGGCTTACTAATCCCATGTTCGGGTGTGTCCTTAAAGATTCAAGGACCTTTATGTTAAAGAGTTTCCTTAAGTTCAATGTACTAGATAGTAGTTTCTTTTGTATTGTAAGGGATGCGTCCCTCTTTTGTTGTAGTCGTGGCTTAAGATGTCTACCTTGAGACGTAGTACTTCGATTTTGTATTAAAGGTTTAAATGAGGTGACTGTTTAAGTCTTGGGTTATATTATGAATTCTTTTTAAATGTTTTGCTATTTTTCTATGATAAATGTTATGACGAATGCTAAGGGCTTGTATAAGACCTCCGAGAGGTCAAATAGACCGATAAAGGCTAGGGGGTGCTCTCGGGTTGTTACAATCTTGATATCAGAGCATAAGGATATGAAGATGGTCTTAGGATTCAATGTGTCATGAGCCACGTCTAGTAGAGTCTTTTTCATCGGTGTGAGTCGCAACATATCTATGAGCGAGAGGCTATAGGACGATAGAAGTTTCACTTTCTTCATTACTCTTATGTCGTGCCGTAGATCTTAACTCCATATGATCTCTCTCTCTTATTTTCCCTTGTTCGGTGGTCTTCTAGATGTGTTTACTTAGAAGGGGTGATGTTGCAAGGATCGAGGGAAGAAAAGGTGAGTTTTAATGTTTATTATGATGTGGTGACTATATGAGTATATACGAAGGTAGATTTGGAAATCGTATTGTGATGCCAATCATGGCTATTTGTGACCTATGAGGTTGGGAGCATTACACTTAAAATGTTGTATGGTGGTATAGTTCTCATATGATAAGAGTCGTTATGGTAAGAATGAAATCCTTTTTAGGATGATGAGTTGCTTTATGGTGATGGGTAATGATAGTAGAAACTCATGGTGTAGATTTGAGGAGTTTTGAAGGATTGTGGTAACTAGTGTTAGCTGAAAGAAGTGATGCTTCATGGTTGTCCTGTGTGAATCAGAGTTCTTGTGTAGGCTTGCCCTAAGAGCGGAAAAAGGGGCTTTGTTCCATGAGTTGGGATAGTGTTTTGCTCCAAGGTTAACTTGGAGAGTTGCATGTACCCCTTAGTTCATGGGAAGGACAAGAGAGTAGATGTTGACCAACTCTAAAGATGATAGTTATCTTGTAAGGTTGATCTTAAGTATGGTCATTCAAGATGGTGCTTAGATAATACCTAGGCATGGTTGAGCGGAAAGTTACACCAAAGGTGATTATAAGGGTAAAATGTGATAAAGAGTTGATTAAGCTCACCCCAAGTGG
The DNA here is from genome assembly GCF_019186545.1 of Solanum stenotomum. Classification (NCBI taxonomy): domain Eukaryota; kingdom Viridiplantae; phylum Streptophyta; class Magnoliopsida; order Solanales; family Solanaceae; genus Solanum; species Solanum stenotomum. Next base: position 27,557,963 of record NC_064287.1, read on the forward strand.
GGTATAATGTGCCTAGATGGTAAGGTTTTGAGTGCCCTTAATATTTCTACATTGAACTTCCTTGAGTTCTCCATGTTTAGAACCACTTTGGGTGATAGATATGAAGTGGTGTGGTATAGATACTCAATTTTTTTGGATTCTTGAAATCCTCACTTAAGGGAGTATAGTGAAGATTTAGTGGAGAATGGTTCCTACCTTAGAGATGAAGGAGGTAATGATTAAAGGAGTTTGCATAACTTGATTCCAAGAGGGGGGCATTGTGCTTAATTGGTAAGTGATAGTACTCTTGGTTACTTTAATGTGCTCTTAGATGGGTTTACCCTAAGTGGGGGATGATGAGTGAGTAGTAACGTTGTTGATATCCTTATCTTTTCCTTCTATTCTTATTCAAGTGTGAGACCAAAGAGTTCCTAGTAGTTCATGTTTTGGAGTCTTGCATATGATTATGAGTTGCATGATCTCCGTATGTTATGCATGTCCTAGAAGACATTATGTTATGCATATTTTGAAGAATCTTTATTACATAAGAAAATGGAATTTTAGTAATAAAATTGATGTTTCTCATGTCAATATGCATCTTTATATGGTGAATGCACTCTGGACTTCATGAGGAACAGAGTATGAGCATGCTTAGGTTAGAAGTTGAGAATTTATCCTTAAATGGATTGACCTTTGTGTAATGCTTGCTTATGAGTTTATGATGCCATGTGTGTATGTTGTGACTAGGAGAAGGTAGTCCCTCCTTGAACATAACTAAACATGGTAATGCCATGTATGTTCTTGATAGTATGATGATTACATGATAAGACTAGTAGATGATCTATAATCCTCATGTTAGGATGCAACTAGTATGAATTGTTTAATTGCCTCACGAGTGGAAATATTGATCATGTCTATGTGTGCATTTGAAAGCCATTGCATATTCGACCCTATGATGATATAAAAGGGATAAATATCATGTCATGATTAGGAGAAGATAGTTCCTCCTATGAACATGAGAAAGGACTATGTGGTTGATGCATTATGAGTCGGTGAAAAAAGTTTCTAGTTGCATGAGTTCATTTGAAGTAATTACTTAAATGAGTACTTATGATAAAGTTGCATAATGTACTTTAATGAGATAATTGCATGTTGTGTTTCTTTGGTGTTTGAAATGAGAATGATGATTTAGAGAAGGTAGTTCCTCCAATGAAATGGGAAATAATAAAGTTGACGCATAGGGAGTTAGTAGATGTGTTGCTACTTTCTTGAATTGCACAAAGTTGTTCTGAGCCTTTTATGTAGAGTTGATGTTCCTCCTTGATGTGTGCTCTTATGTTGATGTTGTATGTTGTATGTTGTGTATTGTGAGCTGCTAGTTGGGTCATTGAGTCCTCGAAAGTATTTTAAGTGTCATTCGAGGACGAATGTTCCTAAGTGGGGGATATTGTAACAACCCTCAAAATGAAGTAGGATAAAGTAGAGCCTTACATGGGTTTTATGAATTAATAACTTGTTAAAAATAATGAAGAATAGCCTTTTTAGTCAGTTTTAAAGAGTTTTGAAGTCAAACGTCAAGGGACGACCAAGACGTTTGAAAACTAGTCTTTTCCGTGTTGGTGTGTTCTAGTATGTTGTTCATGTTTTTATGTGTTGTTTGGAGTCTAAAATCAGTGGAGGTGACCCTAGTGTCTTAATAAATATTTTTAGGGTCAAAACGTTATGGTACGGCTACCCGGGACCACCCTAAGGGTTCCCAAGGAGGACCCCAACCCTAGGCCAAACAAGCTACCAAGGCAGCTTGAATATGCACATGGAGGAAGCATGTCCACGTCGTGGACTAGCTCCTGCATAGGCCAAATTTTTGGTCCGCATCGCGGACTCTACTGTCTCGAAATTTAATATCCAAAAACTTGTGGGAACACCTCCGCGTCGCGGACTTGTTCACTGATGAAATCTGCAAAAATAAAACTCAAGTTTGACTTGTTTAAAAGGTCCAACTAAGTGAGGGGTGGTTTGGGTACTTTGGGGAATTATTATAAACGGTTATTTTTACCTATTTTAGGGTATTTTAAGTTGGTTAAAACCCCAAAACCTAGAATTAGACCCCAATCTTCAAATTGACCCTTCCCTCTCAAAAATAGATTCTCTCAAAAACCCCATTGAAAACCTTGATGACGCTCAAGCTAGAAGATGTGATTTCAACCGATTTCTTCTTCAATTTCATAGGTCTTCAATAATTTAGGTATGGTAACTCTTGATTCTTGAATAACCTCTCATTCAAGGAGTTCTATCAAAGATTTTCAAAAACCAAAATTCCCAATTTTCAATTTAAACATGGGTCCCTTGTCAAATGATTTTCTAAATCATTCTACTGATGAATTAATGTGGAATTAAGGTTTTTAAGAAAATTTTCAAACGAATTCTTGAAGAACCCATGATCCCCGAATTCTCGAAAATTGGCCTATGATGTGGGTCTTTGTGAATATGATCTCTCTTGGTGAAATTATGTTTAGATTAGATTGTATTGATGTTTCCTATGATTATCTATACTTATTCCTGTTGAATTGTTTTTATATTGATGAGTTGAGAATTATGGCCTTATGGGCAAAGTTATGGGCTGATCCATTTGTTTATAGAATTGTACTTATATTATGTTTATGTTATTGAATTAGATTGTTGATTCCTATTGATATATGTGTCAATTGATTGTGAATTGTTGAGGATTGATCCATGGTGATCATGGCTTGGAGAATTGGTAAGTTGACCTAACTTCTAGTCAATAGTATGAGAATTGATGTTGTGTGGTTTGGTCCTCTTATGGTGGCGGTGTTTACTTCTTGTCTATCTATGCATGTTGAGATAATGGCCTTGAAGGCAATAGAAGTGAAGTGAATTGATGATTATGATGCATATGTTTATGAAGTTGTGCTATGAAGGTTATGTATGAAATCCTCAATGCTAGCATGTTGTTTAAAATGTGTTGATGATGAAGAGTATAATGTGAATGATAATGTTAGGGATAAGGTGTGGTCTACATTATTGATTATGCTAAGTACTATTGTGGAAGGACCCCTACCTATATGAACCCTACATGAATATGTGATCATATACAAGTTAGGAGTACCTATTCAATGTTGAATGTGTCCTTGTCTCCTATGATTAAGTGTGGGTGTGTGGTCTAGAATCCCTAGAGGCTTTATATGTGAATTGCTCATGATTTGGGGACATTGTGAATGTGTTGTGATCCTTTGAGGGGAAGTGCACTCAATATTAATGTTGTTGCTATTATGTCACTATGAGGACCAATATGTATAGCTATGAATATGATGTGTTGTGGTGTCTATTGAAAGGTTAACTCTTATATGCACCTTTACATGTTATTATGCATGCAAAGTGTATGATTAGCAAGGTATAAATATGTATTGCATAAAGGTGTTTATGTGAAAGGCTTTCTCACATATGTAGACACACACATGAATGAATGAATAAGTTTATGATAATATAGTGAAAGTGAGTCTCTTGAAATGTTTCCTCAATTGTATTCTAAACTAGACTATGTTATGAATATAGTATGACTATGTGAAAGGTCATTCTCACATAAAGTAGGTTGTACGATGAAAGGTCATTCTCATCTTAGAAACCTTTGAGCTATATGATATGAGGGATTAAGTCCCTAAAGTTTACTTATGAACTAATGTTAAATAAAGGCTTAAAGATGTTTAAAAAGGGAGTTGGAGCTTAGCACCGAGTGAACATGAAAAATGAGAGTGGGGGATTCACGTTTAGCAAGTCCGTCTTTCCACAAGAGAACCTTCACATTTAGCAAGTTCGGGTTCCCAACATAGATGTTGTCTCATGAGAGGGAAACCTCCACACCTAGCAAGTCAAGGTTTCTAGTAGCAATCTCCTTGTTCCATAACTACGTTTCCCCGTCGGTCTTAGTTTAGTGGATCCAGTAGATATCTATTATGTATGTAGGTCCTACCTTGGCAAGTAGTACCCTTTCTTTTCGGTGTGGGAATAGAACACCGGATTCCATGTAGCTCACATGGTCTATGTCGGTTATGGCAATGTCTCCCGAAAGTTAAGAAATGAACTAAGATAAGAATATGAACTCTACTCATGTTTTCTTGAAGATTTACTTAGTGTAGGTAGGACTATGGACCCTACTTATGCATTGCACAAGTGGACTCTAAGGGATGTTATGATTAGGCTCTTCATGTAATGAAGACTATGGTCTATTTATGTTATTATGAAAGCATGTTTAGGTTGACTTTACTTATGTCAAGACACGAAGTATGATTATGCATTTGAATTACAAGTGAGCTTGTGAAGGGCGTGTGAGGGTGGTTTACCTATGATATGAACTAAATGGGTTATGACTAATGATGTAGTATAGGAATGAGTCCTTATATGATGTTATGAAGTATGTTGGTCTTATGTTTAATGTTAAATGAAGATGTTATGACTTGTTGAATATGATGTGCCTAGTCTGTGGTGGCTTCATAGGAACACTTGGTGTGAGTAGTATTATGACATGCTACTTGCACATTGCACTAGTGTGACTCGGGGGTTGTATTAGGTGATGGTTCCTATGTGAAGACTATGTCTTATGGTGTGCTTATGACTCTATGAATATATGTGGTTGGGTTGATGAAGACTATATGTAAGTTCACCCTTGGTAACCTTAAGGTGATACATTGCACCAAGTATTCCCTAAGGGTTGCTTGAGGAAAAGAGTTAAGATAAAGAGGAAGGTAATGTATTGTATGCATTGAATGTACCTAAAATGTTATAAGTGGCTCTATGTGCTATTATGAATGGTTTCCATGTGTATGATGATGTATGTGGTTTATATTGTTCCTATTGTACTAAATGTTCTTGAAGTTTCTCTAAAAAGGCATGATGCATTGTTTCTAATTAAATGTCCCTTTTAAAAGCATGTTTTTGCATGGTTATCATACTTGGTGAATTCTTGTACTAACGCCATTTTTCTTCATCTTCTTTTTACACCAAGTGTAGGTGGTGGTGGCTAAAGGGCCTATCCTAGAAGTGATGAGCTTGGCTTACTATTCCCAAGTTCGGGTGTGTCTTTAAAGACTCAAGGACCTTTATGTTAAAGAGTTTCCTTAAGTTCAATGTACTAGATACTAGTTTCTTTTGTATTGTGAGGGTTGTGTCCCTCTTAAGTTGTAGTCGTGTGTTAAGATGTCTACCTTGACACGTAGTACTTCTATTTTGTATTGAAGGTTTACATGAGGTGACCTTTTAAGTCCTGTGTTATATTATGAAAAAGTTTTAAACTTTCCTCTAATTTTGTATGATAAATTCTATGACGAATGCTAAGGGTTTGTATAAGACCTCCGGGAGGTTGAATACGTCGGTAACGGCTAAGGGGTGGTTTCCGGTGGTTACATCCATCCACTATTCACTCATTCATTTGTTTTGATGTTGTGACTTGCTCTGCTCTAGTGTAATGTTTGTACTTGTACCCTTCATCCATCAGTACGAGGAAACATGTGAATATGTCGAAAGACCAAGGAAATGTTTGGTAACCGAGCTTTCTGCACTGGTTTGTTTCTTCATATCATTATCTCGTCATCTCCTCCCCTTTTATACTCATTTGATGACTTATACAGGATATCATAGCAACATTCTTGACAATTCTTTGTTAATTCATCTAGCTTCTTGAGAGCTATGAACGTGCTTACAACAACATGGTTTGTGTTCAACAACTTTCTGAATTAGAAGAGGTGACATGTATTTTTAGCGTTTTCCACTCAATGATTTGCTAATTGTTGTGTTTTTATAATTGTCACGCCCCGAAGCTACACCTTAGATGCGAACACAGGACCTAGGATCACGAGTGACCCCAAGCTAACCCTGTTGGCATATCATAAGCATACTAAATAAACTGAAGTAAAGAAATATTGTGAGGAAGCTAAATCATCAAGTAAATTGAAATGATGGGGAGTACCCATAAACTATCTTATATAAAAAGAAACTGAGAGTTTAACAACAACGGAAAAGTCAAACTCAAATGCTAAAGATGATTTTAACTATATTTGAAAATTGCCTTTATCTGACTAGAAGTGCTGGGACATGCCCCTAGCTAAATCTAGCAAAAATTGAAACTAAGACAAAAGCGAAGGAAACATGTATGTCGTCCTCGGAGAATCAGGACTCAACACTAATGCTGTTGAGCTGAAGATCAGGAAACGATCTATGCATGAGATGGAAGCTAAGAACCTGAACTTACATCACGAGAAAATGTAGCGCAGAGGATGCGTCAGTACTTAAAAGGTACTGAGTATGCAGGATAAAATAAAGTTGAACAATAATCATAACTGAACCAAAGCATATATCTGAGTAATGATAAGAGATAAGCATAATATTATACTGAGAATGCTGAACATGAACTAACTGAATGCAATGACCAAGTTTATAACATGCTGAGACTGAAAGTTGACTGTAATTGATAACATGGTCAATGTAATAGAATCTGACTGGACTGTGGGAGCTACTAATAACCGATATAAAACCGTATGATCTAAATATGGAGTCCGATGTATACGCCCCATCGAGAGGACCCAATATACCATGCCAGAGGTATAAATGCATGATTGGCGTGATAACTAAGTATAATGCACAATAGAAGGGACTTGCCTACGGGGCACGTAGTTCTGGGACTATTAAGGTGACTGACCCTAGTCCACTCGTAATTAAGCTACTCCCAATTGATTATGTAATTAACAATTTATGATTGAATTTCTGTAATACTGGATAGCTCAAACTATTGACATATATATGTATCTGAAATAACTGACCTAGCATGTGTAATTCATGAACTAAAAGAACTACATAACTAGGGTTTTGAATTTATGAAAGAATCTACACAAAACTATACTAAATTCATGACAATATGATTTGGATCATTCGAACAGCTAAAACCCAACAATTTCTAACATTTAAGAAACCCTAGGTCTAGATAAAAGCAAGGGAATCAAGATTATGACTGAATTCTAGGGACCTAATGGGTGAAAGGAACCCAGTAGTGAAATCCCACATACATGGTAACGAAATTCATGGAGAAATATTTTGATTTCGGGGCTAGAACTTATGAAAACTCGATGTGTTCTTGAACTAGGGATTGGTCTACTTTCTCCTCTGTTTTGCTCTTAGTTTGAAGAATTTTTGGTGAATAAATGATTAGGTTAGGTTCTAATTAGTTTATTAGGCTAAAACTGACCAAACCCATGTAGTTTAGGGGTTAAACGATGTAGTTTAGGGGTCCAATGCATAAGGAAAAGACCAAACGAACCCTGACTTAAAATCTACTGAAGCCACCTACGGATTGATCGATGGTCCGTCGACTGATCCACGATCCGTCCTGTTAGTTCGTAGATCAACTTTAGAGGATGGGTTCTGGCCGTCCCGAGGGTCTCAAACTACAAACTAATCGACGATCCGTGGATGGATCCACTATCCTTCCTGCCAGTCTGTCGATCGACTTTAGAGGATGAGCTCTGGTGGTCCTGAGAGTCTCCACCTACGAACTGATCGAGGATCCGTGGACTGATCCACGATCCATCCTGTCAATCCGTCAATCGACTTTAAAGGATGGCTTCCGGGGAGGGCTTCAGGTGGCCATCCACAAACCACTAGGACGGATCGTGGGTCACCTTACCGTTCATGGGTGGCAACCGTGGGTTGCACCTGCAAATTCTGGAAATCAATTGGTTCGATCTGTTTTCGGATACGGTGTGTACATTATCTCCCCCTTGGGAACATTCGTCCTCGAATGAAGTCTAAACTAGTTTGATAGGGAGGGAAAGAGCTACAAACCCTACCACTATTTACTAGAGACTGATTTCTGACAGAACAAAGTCCAAGGACATGTAAATACGCTGAAAATGCAAGTACAAATTGAAGGAACATGATACTAATACTAAATCTGCGCATGAATGATTAAAATGATGAAGAGGAACTATTACCTCAAGCTGGGGTGAAATCTAAAGGAAAGAGATGAGGATACTTGGCCTTCATGGCTACTTCTGCTTCCCAAGTAGCTCACTCTACTGTGATTCCTCCACAAAACCTTAATTGAAGCGACTTATTTGTTTCTTAACCTTTGAACCTGATGATCAAGAATCTTAACTGGTACCTCTTCATAGGTGAGACTATCCTTTACAGCCATACTTTCTAAAGGTACAATAGATGCTAGATCACTCACACACTTCTTCAATAACGAATTGTGGAAAACCAGATGCATTGCTGCTAGTTCTACTGGTAACTCTAACTCGTATGCCACTTTACCAACTCTTTTCAAGATCTTGTAAGGGCCTATATATCTAGGACCGAGCTTCCCTTTCTTGTCAAATCTCATCACCCCGTTAATTGGTGACACTTTAAGGAAAACCCAATCATCAACTTGGAACTCTAATTCCCTTCTCCTTACATTTGCATAGGATTTCTGGAGACTCTGTGTTGTCTTAAGTCTATCTCTAATGAGTTGCACATTCTCCATAGCATCATGAAGTGAATCTCGCCCTATCAAGCCTTCTTCACCTACTTTAAACTAACCAACTGGAGATCTACATCTACGCCCATACAATGCCTCATAAGGGGTCATCTGAATACTGGAATGGTAACTATTATTGTATGAGAACTCTATAAGAAGAAGGTGATCATCCCAACAACCTTTGAAATGGATCACGCAAGCTCTCAACATGTCCTCTGAGGTTGAAATGGTACGCTCTGCCTGACCATCCATCTGTGGATGAAATGTTGTGCTAAGGTTAACCTGAGTACCAAGACCTTTATGAAATGACTTCCAAAAATGAGAGGTAAATTGAGGACCTCTATATGAGATGATAGACAAAGGAATTCCATGCAAATGATTATCTCGTCAATCTAAATCTTGGCGTAGTCCTCTGCTGAATTCGTAGTCTTAACAGCCAAAAAGCGCGTAGACTTAGTAACTATATCAACTATCACCCAAATAGAGTCATGTTGTCTGCGTGTACGAGGTAAACCTATAATGAAGTCCATGTTGATCACTTCCCACTTCCAAGTAGGAATGTTGATCTCTTGAGTTATACCTCCTGGTTTCTGATGTTGTACTTTCACTTGCTGGCAATTAGGGCACTTAGACATAAAATCTGCTATATCCCTTTTCATACCATTCAACCAAAAGACTTCCCGCAGATTACAGTACATCTTACTGGCGCCTGGATGAATAGAATATCTAGACTTATCGGCTTCTGCAAGAATCTACTGTCTCAACTCACCCATCTTAGGAACATGTAATCGACCTGATAGCGAAGCACATCATCTCCCTCTTAGGAGAAAACCTCAACTCTCTGCTGATGGACTGCACCCTTTAGTTGAAGCAATATCGGATCAGTGCCTTGCTTTTCCTTAACCGCCACTACCAATGAAGATTCTGACCATTTTGAACTGTTACAAAACCATCTGATATGCTCATAAGACGAACTCCTAAGCGAGCAAGTTTGTGAAAATCCTTTGCTAGTTCCTTTCTTTCATCCTCAACATGTGCTACACTACTCATAGATAGTCCACTAAGAGCATCTGGTACTACATTGGCCTTACCAGGATGGTAATGCACACTCATATCATATTCCTTGAGGAACTCAAACCATCTCCTCTTGCGAATATTCAACTCTTTCTGGGTGAACACATACTAAAGGCTCTTATGGTCTGTGAGCACATCTACGTGAACACCATACAAGTATTTCTAAATGTTAAGTGCAAATGCCAATGCTGGAAGGTTGAGGTCATGAGTTGGATAGTTCATCTCATGCACCTTAAGTTGTCTAGAAGCATAAGATATAACCTTACCTCGCTACATCAACACACAACCTAGGCCTCTTCTAGAAGCATCACAATAGATAACATAACCGTTTGAACCCTCTGGTAGAGTCAAAACGAGAGTTGTAGTCAACCTAGTTTTCAGTTCTTCGAAGCTCTTCTCATAATCATCTGACCGCTGGAGCTTAACCTTTTTCTGAGTCAACTTAGTCAATGGAGAAGCTATGGATGAAAATCCTTCCACGAACCTTCTGTAATAACCCTCCAAACTTAGTAAACTTCTCATATATGTAGGAGAGGTAGGTCTGGGCCATTGCTTCACTGCCTCTATTTTCTGAGAATCCACTTAGATCCCTTTGCTAGACACAATATGACAAAGGAAAGCTACTGATTTCAAACAAAACTCAAATTTGCTAAACTTAGCGAATAACTGACAATCTTTGAGAGTTTGCAGGACAACCCTCAAATGAGTCGCATGTTCTTCCTCATTGCTAGAGTAAATGAGGATATCATCAATAAATGCGATAATGAACCAGTCCAAATACTACTTGAAAACCCTATTCATCAAATCCATGAAATCTTTAGGAGCATTGTGACTCTGAGCTGTCACTCTGAGCATCAAATGACATAACTACAAATTCATAATGACCATACCGAGTTTTAAAGGCTATTTTTGGAATGTCACTATCTGTGACTCTGAGCTGATGATAACCAGATTTGAGGTCTATCTTTAAGAAATGACTAGCACCTTGAAGTTGGTCAAACAAGTCATGAACCATGGGGATAGGGTACTTATTATTGATTGTTAATTTGTTCAATTTGCCGATAATCAATGCCCATCCTGAGAGAACCATCTTTCTTTTTCACAAACAACACTGGTGCACCCCATGGGGAAATACTGGGTCTGATGAAGCCCTTATCTAAAAGGTCTTTTAACTGCTCTTTTAATTCCTTAAGGTCAGCTGGAGCCATTATGTAAGAAGGAATAGAATTAGGCTGGGTATCTAGAAGGATATCAATTCCGAAGTCGATTTCCCTTTTGGGAGGAATTCCGGGAAGATCTTCTAGAAACACTTTGGGAATCTCATAAACTACTGGAACTGACTCAAGAGTTGGGGCTTCGGAGCTTGAATCATTAACCCAAACTAGATGATATACAACCCTTAGAAATCATCTTTCTGGCCTTAAGGTAAGAAACGAATCGACCCATAGGCACTGAGCTACTACCCTTCAATTCTAAGACTAGTTCGCTTGGAAACTGAAAACAAACGATCCTAATTCTACAATCGACTGAGGCATAATAGGAATGTAACCAATCCATACCTAGAATGACATCAGGGTCTACCATTTCGAACTGTACAAGATCTGCAGAGGTGACTTTCTGAGAGACTATGACAGGGCAATTTCTATATACCCGTCTAGCTATAACTGGGTCACCGACTAGAGTAGAGATTGAGAAGGATTTTGAGAGAGTTTCTGGACTGACACCGAAGTTTACTGATATATAAGGATTTACAAAAGATAAAGTAGCCCTTGTTGTCTTTCCACTGAGTGAACCATATGTGAGCCACATCCTTAAGTTGGTAGGATGCCAAGTCCACCCTATCACTACTACCAATCACTTGCATCACTCCAGTGATTTTATTAACCTCATCAATGAAGCATAACGACAGATAGAATGAGGAAATTAAATCATACGTCACACACGATAAGAGTAACAAAGAGAGTGATGTTTTCCTAAAACACTTGATTGCCTCCCTCTCATTAGATGTGGTACACTTCACACCATGAAAAGGACTGTACTTAGTGCGGTTTTTTTTAGATATCCTAGGACACTTAAACCTAAGGCTCTGATACGAAGTTTGTCACGCCCCGAAGCTACCTCCAGGACACAGACATGGGACCTAGGATCACGAATGACCTCAAGCTAACCCTGCTGGCATATCATAAGCGTACAAAATAAACTGAAGTAAAAAAATATTGTGCAGAAGCTAAATCATCAAGTAAACTAAAATGATGGGGAATACCCACAAACTATCTGAGTATAAAAAGAAACTGAGAGTTTAACAACAACTGAAAAGTCAAACTCAAATGCTAAAACTGATTCTAACTATGTCCATAAATAGCATCTAACTGACTAGAAGTGGTGTGACATGCCCCAACTAAATCTAGAAAGAACTGAAACTAAGACTAAAAGCAAAGGAAACATGTTTGTCATCCTCAGAGAATGAGGACTAAACAATGATGCCATTGAGCTGAAGATCGGGAACTAATTTATGCATGATCTGCAAGCAGAGAACCTTAACCTACATTACGAGAAGATGTAGCGCAAAGTATGCGTTAGTACTTGAAAAGTACTGAGGATGCAGGATAGAATAAAACTGAACAATAATCATAACTGAAGCAAAGTATATATCTGAGAAAAGTAAATATCTGAGCAATGATAAGAGATAAGCATGATACTATACTAAGCATATTGAACATGAACTAACTGAATGCAATGACCAAGTTTATAATATGTTGAGACTGAAAGCTAACTGTAACTGATAACATGGTCAATGTAATAGAATCTGATTCGATTGTGGGAGCTACTATTAACCGACATAAAACCACATGAGCTAAATGTGGAGTCTGATGTATACGCCCTATCAAGAGGACCTAATATACCCTGCCAGAGGTATAGAGGCAAGAATAACGTGATCACTAAGTATATAGAGGAATTAATGATGTGCCCAACAGAGGGTACTTACCTACGGGGCACGTTGTTTTTGGACTATGAGGGTGACTGACCCTAGTCCACTCGGTATTAAGCTACTCCCAATTGACTATGTGATTAAAAATTTATGACTGAATTTCTGTAATACTGGATAGCTCAAAATACTGACATACAAACTGAGAATGCAACATTAATATATTGATAATAAAACATTCGAAAATTGAGGCATGTATTTGTATATGAAATAACTGGCCTAGCATGTGCAATTCATGAACTAAAAGAACTACATAACTAGGGTTCTGAATTTATGAAAGAATCTACACAAAACGAAAACCCAAAATTTCTAACATTCAAGAAACCCTAGGTCCAAATAATTTAAAGGGAATAGATATTCTAACTGGATTCTAGGGACCAAATGGGTGAAAGGAACCCACTAGTGAATTCCCACATACCTAGTGATTAAATTCGCAAAGAAATCTTCCAATTTTGGGACTGGAACTGATGAAAACTCGCTGCGTTCTTGAACTAGGGCTTGGTCGACTTTCTCCTCTGTTTTGCTCTAAGTTTGAAGAATTATTGGTGAATAAGTGATTAGGTTAGGTGCTAATTAGTTTATTAGGCTAACACTGACGAAAATCACGTACTTTAGGGGTTAAACAACATAGTTTAGGGGTCCAACACAAAAGGAAAAGACCAGACGCTCCTGACTTAAAATTTGTTGAAACCACCTACGGACAAATCGACGGTCTATCGATTGATCGATGATCAGTCCTGTCAGGCCGTCAATCGACTTCAGAGGATAGGTTCTGGGGGTCCTTAGGGTCTTGACCTATAGACTGATCGATGATTTGTGGACTGATCCACAATCCCTCTGGTGAGTTTATTGATCGACTTCAGAGGATGGGTTCTAGGGGTCTTGAGGGTCTCGAGCTACTGACTAATCGATGATTTGTGGACTGATCCATGAACCGTCCTATCAGTCTGTCATTCAACTTCAGAGGATGGGTTCTGGGGAGGGTTGCAGGTGGTCATCCACGGACCACCAGGACGGATCGTGGGTCACCCTACGATCCGTGGGTGGCAACTGTGGGTTGCGCCTGCAACTTTTGGAAATTTGTTGGTTCGGTCTATTTTCGGATACGGGGTATTACATAAATTATATGAGAATTCATTTTCATCTCATTCTAAGTTGGTCATTAAGTATTGTACTCTTCCTCCTATGGGAAACCCTATTGTTGAAGGAAGAAGAGCCCTTGTTGCAATATGTGGAATGAACACATAAGGGTGCAAAAAGAAATGTTGAGTTAAATTTCAGAACTTCCCTTAGTGAGTGAGTTGCATTTTTATTATCCAGTCATGATATTTTGATATTTTGGTCGGGAAATAAAAAATACAAAAAACATTTCTATATTTCCAACACTCCGGATAGGCGGAAGGAAGTCTTATAGAACGAACAAGCGCTAAAGAAGGGGGTGGGATCTCTCATAAAAGAAAGAATTGACCTCGAGCCTTTTTATTCTCCCCAGTCCCCATCTACTTCCACCTCAACTCCTGGAAACCAATCCATTAAGAGTTCTCCCAACGAGCAGAAAGACAAATTGGAGTTTCTATCTGAAAACCAGCGCGGTGCTTTCTCGATCAACTATTTGACTTATTTAGAACGACGGTGAACCAAGATATGAAGAAGTGCAATGCAAAAGAACACCTTCTTTCAAAATGCTTAAATGAGAGTTTGGGTGACTAGTTGTGGCCTTTGTATTTATTCTCAAACTCATGGTGTCTTACAGCAACTTCGTGTCACGACCCAACCCACCGGGCCGTGCGGGCACCTACTCTAACACCTAGATCGGGGAACCCTTAGTCCCTAAACTATTCATCATGCAGAAAAAATAAGAAGATAAGAGATAAAATGGGAAGTTCCTGAAGTTTAAAAGATACTGAGTTTTCGCAAAACCAAGATTGAATTTCTTTAATAATTAACACCCCAGGGATCTAGCCTAAACAGGTACATGAGCTACTAGAGATACGTCATATAAATAGAATAATATTATGACATAGCTCCCACCATAGGGAAGGAAAAGTAGAAGTTGTTGGAGATTGTCTCTTCTCCTATGAAACATCACTAACCCTGCAACCAGACTATGCCAAGTGGCATAGCTAAAGTAGTATCAGTACAAGCAACACATACTGGTAGGCATCATCAGTCAACCCGATACCCACCAGCTAATAAAGAAATCAACCAGAAGAAAACATGATATAAGGAAAATACCCTAGACAACCTTTGCACCCACACTCTAACCACATTTTTTGTCTTAACCACAACTAGGGAGCAACATAGTGTTGGCCTTCTATTTGCATCGCTACCGACTCTGATTTAGATTAAAGCCTAACCTTTCTATCACACATAAAGGAGTTCTCCAAACACACATCACCCACATTCTGGCCAACCAACTTACTACACGCCTACAATTATCCACTACAACAATTCGGCTCTTGACCACATAGTATACAATAACAAGTCTCTCTAACAACTCTAATACGAGCCCCCTTTCTAGGTTAAATCCTAGTCATTCATCACCATTCCCACTACTTTGCCTCTTACTCTCATACCTTCTCATATCGGGGATACAGAACACATTTAACGTCATCACAATACAGAAATTAGTAACATTCACACTGATGGTTCTCACATATCCTTTATTACACAAAATGGGCATGATGAATCACAGTTCTTTCAATTTCTCAGCTATGGCACATGAAATCATATTCATTCATAGATAAGCAGTCAACAATGTTCCTTTCCACACCCAAGTTATTAGTGTGTCGGAACGTGACATCTGATTCAATAATATGTCAAAATGTGACACCCAATTAAATAATGTGTCGGAATGTGACACCCGATCTAATTATGTGTCGAAACGTGACACCTGATCCAATTATGTGTCATAACCTGACACCCGATCCAACTATGTGTCGGAGCGTGACACTCGATCCAATCAATCACAATCAAAAACCCAAACAACACCACAATGAATGACTTACCCACTTGTATCGTACAATCAGGTAACAGGTTCATTGCATGTAGTGGATCAGAAATTGTCATTTTATTAGATTCATTTCATATTTCCCTATTCACATACACATGAATACAACGAAGCAGTTGACAGGCATATATAAATCCGATGGAAAATAAAACCATCACCTACCCTTATATTTAGATGATAAGTCCACCCACGTAGTACACACTAGTTTAACCACATGGAACACATTTGTTATCCTTCCAACTTCGTGCCCAAAGGCCTAAACATGAAATCTATCATCGACTTACAATATATTAAGCGGTGGGAACGAGTTATCAACTAGTCAATAAAGAAAACCTAGCCTACCTAGGTGCCAAGAAGTTGTATGGGGATTATAGCACGACTCCTAACTTCTGGATAATGAAACAATGGAGGTAGGTTTGGAATCCGTGGTTTGTAGCCTTTCTTACATTATAATTCCTCCTCTCCCTCCTCCCCAACCCTAGAGCAGCCTTTTGATGGTTTTAGGGTGACCCTTTATGACAATTTTGAGATAGCAAAGGCTTGTGAGGTGTGTAAGTAGTGATTTACCCTTACTTAGATGGCATTGTGATTTAAATCTTATGCTCACTATTTGACATTTAGCAAATTTCATTAGTGAAATATTTTTCTAGCAAACTCATTAGATGGCATTGTGATTTTTCTAACTACTGTGTCTAGAAAAGACTTGACAAGGAAACTCGGGTTCTAGAAATTCAAGAAAAGAATGTTGCTCCTGGGAAGAAAGTAAAAGACCCTACAGCTACAAGGGCAACTAAGGGTAGGGAGACGTCATATTATAGGGTGACATGCATGGTATGATCTGTTTCTCTTTGTTCTTCTATATGCTGACTCTTCTCTCAGTATGCAAGATAAGAAAGGTACATTGTTTAGCTACATCAATTTGGCAAGTTAGTGGAAGATTATTCTTCCCAAAAAGAGTTTAATTACTGTACTTTGTTTCTAATATAATGGAAGAGGAATGCCACATGATGATATCTCAAATATGTTTGGACGAGGTTTGATGTGCTTGTCATTTCCAGTTATTTTACCGGTGGTAACTTTTGCATGTTCCCACTTTTTGTTATGTTCCAACTTCTTTCATTTTTCTTGACCTTCAATTAGGAGGAACAAAGGTCTTTTAGACTGGCTTCTCTAGTTTAGTTATTAGTATATATTCTCCTAAGATTGTCGTAGATCCAAGTGGAAACTTTTTATTATTGTATATCTGTATTACTACGCATGATCCTTTTTATAAGAAAGTGTGCTTCTGCAGTTTTGTCTGGAACAAAGTATGGGTTGAAACAAACACATGGGAAATTTGGTCTTGGTGCAAAGATTGTACGTTGATCAATTGGTCTTGATTTGTGTCTTAGTTATTTGTGTTATATTCCATATCTTGTGTTTGTTCTCTGTTATAAGAAATGGTTTAGAGGGTGGTGGTTATGTCTTTGGAAGCCACAAATTTGCCTAAATTAAGGCTCATACTATTAGACTCAAGTCTGCTATTCCAGTATTCAAGGATCTAATCTGTCCGAAACGACATTGGAGACAATGCAAAGCAATAAAGTTTTAGAGTCTAAGGCAACACTGGTCTATCCTAGACATGCATAAGAAAACAAGTAAATTCGAGTAATTCACATAGCATGCACAAACCCAAACGACCCAACTAGCAAGTTATTATGCCGAACTAATGCCGATCAAACCTAAAATATGGTATCTAAGAAGAGAAGTAAGAATACTAGGTCCCCGTCCACAATTCACACTAATAAGTATGAGTTCACATATTCAGGCTAATTTAAGCCAAAATTGAAGAGAGGGCAAAATTAAAGCCAAATTAAAGAGACGGCAGCAGCTAAAATAAGAAATTAACCTCAAAAGGGGGTCCCTAAATATCTTCTAATCATAAAGCCAAGTGGCCACACTCTCAACAATCATACTAGACTTCGAAACACTCAAATCAGAGCTCAGATAAGGAGGAAATCACCTTTTGAAAATAAAAAAATGACGCTGCAATTTCGCAATATAAATAGCCCAGACCCAGTAGCTAAAAGTCCAATTCGAGTCTCTAGAAATATGATTTCTAGTCGCTAAAACTCTGCACCAGATATCAACTAGTTTACTTGAACTTCGAATTCTCCGACGCGATGTTCGGGATTCGTTTGGAACCCCATGCACACAAACAAAATATGCTACCCCATTGAATTCACAATTACGGACTCAACAGAACCACCAAAACTTCCATCCGAGGTCGTTTTGATAAAAAGTGGGTCCCACATCCAATTTCCATTTTAAGGCAAAATCCACAAGAGACCTTGGAAATAGCCCGGAAGCCTCGGGACCTAAAAGAAGGGTCACACTAGACTAAACTCGACATTCCGGAGGTAACCATGCTAGGAGAATTCTCATTCAAGCTCGTTTACCTAGAATGTTGACTAAAGTCAAAATTAGGCTTCAACTTGAAAGTTAAAATGCCTAATCGCACAGACTCACATTGAAAACCTTGAGAGTCGTGCCAACTATAATCCCAACCTTAAATGACCCTTCCGGAGCTATTGGAATCATTATATTTGGATTTCTGAGGCCGTCTTCTTGAACTTTTGATCAGAACTATTTGTTCAAGGTTCAAAAACTTTAAAACACTAAAACTCACATTAAAACTAAACGAACGACCAGGTGACCGAATTGTCAGTCCCACTAAGTCATAAATGACTTGGGATTCCTACAGTAAATCTCTAAACGACGACGAGGAGACATAAACACAGAACGGACCTAAAGGTCATTCCAACATCTACTACTTAAAGGACTTTCCTACAAAAGTAAGAGTCAAGAAGTACTTGAAGGCTAAAAAAAGCCTAGAAATTGCTCCCGCATATCATGCTTGGTCTCCAAGGTAACCTCCTCAATTAGAAGATGCTTGCAACGGACCTTAGCCACAGGAATAGCTCTTGAGCGCAACCGCCGCAAATCTTTGGCTAGAGTAGCAACTGGCTCCTCCACAAAGGTCGAGAAATCATCCAACTCTACTGTATCATCCTAGAGAACATGAGACTCATCAGGAACATACCGGCATAGCATCGATACATGAAAGACTAGATGGATAGGTGAGAACATTGGAGGCAAAGCTAACTCAAATGCAACCTCCCCAATCGTTTGGAAGATCTCGAAAGGCCCAATATACATGGGGCTAAGCTTGTCCCACCTCCCAGATCTCATCAAGCCCTTCATGGGCGACATGTGGAGAAAAATTTATCACCAACTAAGAACCTCAAAGGTCGCCACCTATGATCGGCATAACTTTGGTGCCTACTTTGAGCTATTTGAAGCCTATCCTGAATCAACCTCATTTTTTCTAAAGCTTCCTGAATCAAGTCTGTGCCACGCGGTCTAGGTTTAGTAGTCTTAAACCAACCAAACAGAGAGGGACAATGCCTACCATATAAGGCCTCAAACAGGGTCATTTAAATGCTAGAACGGTAGCAGTTTTTGTACGCAAACTCTGCCAAAGGCAAGAACAGGTCCCACTGACCTTTGAACTCTAAAACACAGGCCTGTAATATATCCTCAAGAACTTGAATAGTGAGCTTTGATTGACCATTTGTCTGTGGGTGGAAAGTTGTGCTAAGGTCAACAGCGGTGCCCAACTCATCCTAAAAAGTCCTCCAAAAGCAAGAAGTAAACTCAGTACCCCAATCTGATATAATGGAGAGTGGCACACCATGAAGATGAACCACCTCACGAATGTACATACGGGCTGACCTCTCGGTATTAAATGAGACATAACATGGAGGAAGTGTGTTCTTAGTCGATCATGATGACCCTATTGCTATCAACACCTCTAGAAGTCTGAGGCAAACCTGCCACAAAATCCAAAGTGATGCGATCCTACTTCCACTCCAGAATGGGTAATCTCTAAAACACACCACCAGGACTCAAATGCTAGGCCTTCACCTATTGGAAACTAAGGTAACGAGATACATAGTATGCAATATCTCTTCTCATATTGCTCCACCAGTAATTTTGCCTCAAGTCATGGTACATCTTCGTGATGCTCGAAAGGATAGAATATCTATAATCATGGGCCTCCCGAAGTATCAACATAATTAAACCCCTAACTCTTGAAACACAAATACAACCTGAAAATCTCAAAATCAATCTAAATCCTACGTAACCTGACCGGCATCACCTGCTAACACACGATCTCGAAGTGCCACCAAGGCCTCATTCTCAAAATGACTGCTACAGATGTGATAAAGAATGGAGGACTCAACTCCCACATAGGTTAGAACACGCCTAGAATCTGAAACATCTAACTGAACCATCTGATTACCTAAGGATTGAATGTCTAAAGCTAAAGGTCTCTCTACCGTAGATAGGAAGGCTAGACTTCCCATACTGTCTTTCGACTCAAGGCGTCCACTACTGCATTCACCTTTCTCAGATGATAGAGAATAGAAAGGTCATAGTCCTTCAAAAGCTTAATCCAGCGAAGCTGCCTTAATTAAGATCCCTCTGGCTCATAATATACTGAAGACTCCTCTAATCAGTGTAGATTTTAGAACGAACTCCATACAGGTAGTTCCTTATGATCTTAAGCGAGAAAACTACTACCACCAACACCATGTCATAAGTGGGGTAGTTGTGCTCATGTAACCCTTGCCTCGACGCATAAGCAGATCGTGAAGGCCTTGCCCCCAATTGGAAGAGTCAATACAGGAGTAGTAGTCAGCAAATCGTTAAGCTTTCGAAAGCATAACTCACACTTCTCAGATCACTCAAAAGGAAAATCAAGGCAAGCCAACTGGGTCAAAGGTGCAGCAATGGAGGAGGAGCCCTCCACAAACCGTTTGTAGTAGACTGTCGAACCGACGAAGCTCCAACCCTCAGTAATTGAAGTGGACCTAGCCCAATCACGAATAGCCTCAATATTTGTCACATCTACTATGATGCCATCCTTGGACACCACAGGCCCAAAGAATGCTACAGACTCAAGCAAAAACTCACACTTTTAGAACTTGGCATAAAGTCGCTGATCTCTCAAGGTATGGAGCACAATCCTCAAATGTTGCTCATGATCACTCCTGCTCCGTGAGTATACCAGAATTTCTTCTATGAATAGAATGATGAAAAAATCAAGATACAATCTAAACACCCACATAATCAAGTCTATCAAGGCGGCAATGACATCAATCAATAGGAACTCATAGTGGCCATAGTTGCGGTCTTAAGGATGTTCGCTGCCGCAATCTTAAGCGAATGGTAACCAAACCTCAAATCAATCATCGAAAACACTGCGGCACCCTGAAGCTTGTCAAATAGATCATCAATCATATGCATCTGCCAATAGTTCTTCACTATCACTTTATTCAACTGCCTATAATCAATAGACATGCGCATCGTGTCATCCTTCTTTATCACAAACAGGTTAGGAGTGCCCCAAGGTGACACAGTAGGCCTGGTGAACCCCCAACCCAAGAGATCTTGAAGCTGAACACTAAGCTCCTTGAGCTATGCAGGAGCCATCCGATATGATAGATTGTAAATAGGTCGAGTATCCGGCTCAAGCTCGATAGTGAAGCCAATATCACACTCTGGGGGTAGGTGATTAATAATGTTTTCAAATACACGTCATCCAATTCTAAGCGTCAACGGTCGTTAATCAATATATAACCCAACTAAGTCAGTTGGGGTTGAATCCCACTGGGAGTAGTACGCATTTAAGATTCAATAGTAGAGTGTGAACATGGTCAAATCTGTCATATGAATAGAAGTTTTGGAATAAAAACATTATCTAAAACAAGGGGTGACACGAATTTTAAATGGGGGGGTTTGTTTTAAATTATCGACTACAACAACAACAAACAATATGAAATAGAAATAATGAGATGGGTTCTTCGGATGTGATTGGATTATAGGCTAATTTACACAAATGGGCAATTGCAACTATTACAAAATAGCTAAATATTAGTGAGTAAGCTAGACTATAGAGGAGGTAAACTTTCTCTTAAACAATTTACCCCGAATCAAGTCGATTTCTCTCGAACATCGACAAGCATGCAAAATAAGACCAGCTTGAACCTTAGTCCATTCACTATCTCAAGCAGAATGTGTGGAAAAAGGTTTAGGATTCACTCTCTCAAGATAAACCCATGACAACCCAATACCCACAGACCATCAATCAGTCATCTTAGTTTTAAAACCTCTCTCTCGATGAAGCCAAAAACACAAGGGTAGTACTTTATTTGCAACTACAATTCTTATACTAAACCATAATTATTAATTGAACTCACTTCTAAACAGCATTTAAACTAACAATTAGCAATACCCATAAGGTAAATCAGCCCATAATCACACCCCAAAAATTGGGGTTTTAGCTAGACATCATAAAAAGATAAAAATCATTACCAAATTGAGTTTCCATCAACAGGGTAAGATTGATTTCATCTTTACAAAGGTCCAAATCAAAGAATCTCAAATACCCATTTCCAATTTCTCAAAAGTGAAAAACTTCAATTCTTCAAAGCTAAAGGAAAACTAGAGAAAACTTGTCTCCATGCTTAAAACTAAGAAAAATATCTCATATTCGATACTCCAATTGAAAAAATATACTTAACAAACATGTTCAAAAATATATTTATAGTTGCCAAAAATGTTCTACAAAGAGTCACTCGGCGAAGTAAGTCAGGCTAGCCGGTCTACTCGGCAATCTACCCTTTGGTCAATTCCATCGCCCTTCTGTCTTGGCCTTCAGCATCTTCAAGGTCTGTACTTTGGGCGAACTAGCACTGCATCGCAGAACCACTCGGCGTTTCGACGACTGCTCTTTTCTCTAGCCAACTTGGTTCTTTCCTTCAGGGCTTGGCACACTAGAACTTTAGGCGGTTAGGCAACCATTCAGCGACTCGCGAAATGGACTAGGTGATCACCGGGCTTGCTTTTCTTCATTATTTCAGCTTGCTTCGTTCTTTTTTGAAAATTAGTGTCATTGCTTTGTTCCTCAATCCATATAATTGGAAATCAAGGGTTTTACATCAGTTATTGGCACAAAATAAGTATTTGAGGACACAAAATCATTGTAAATAAAGCCCCAAATGAGTCCAAATCTTGGAATCATCAACAGCTCCAACTTAAACTTTTGATTGTCCTCAAGTAAAACTCAAGTTCAGCAATTCAAAAATGATGTGTCAAACAGTGCTACAAAAGATTCAATCATGAATGCACACAACAAGACTCAACTTACTTATGCAAGGATCAATTGCGCACTCAAAGATTCAAGTTGTGACTCACCTTTATCAAAGATTCTCAAGTTCACAATACTTGTTTCAAATGTAAGTTCAAGCTCAACAAAGATACTCAAATGCCCTCACACAAAGAATGATTCCATAATCACACAATATTATTTAACAATTTAAAGCTCTGGAATCACACACAACTCTCACACTCACAAAGATGAACACATGCATGACTTCACCCATAGGTTTGCCCTTATTTTACAATCAACACTCGCTTCAGCCCACTCAAGATTAAAATGGTCTTTTCAAGGCTTATAACGGGGCTGAGTGTAAAGGTACGGTCATTTAGGCTCAGTGGTTGTTATACTCATGAAATATGGTATGAACTTTATTTCCTATCCTTTTCTTCAACATTCACACCCATGTTCGAAATTCACCCTATTATTCATTTCCCATGGAATATTGGACACCTCATTTCTTTTGCAAGTTTCACTCTACTAGATATGATTGACCCAATCCAGGTTGCCTTTGCATGGCGGAGGATGGACACATTCTGGGAAGGCATGTTAGAGTTGGTAATGAATCTTAACTAGTACCGTGCAGCTACATTCAAGTCCTTCTTCTCGATCTGGACTCCTACCTCAATCCACCTCGGGGTGGTGTCAAAGATGAGAGGTGCAAGCGAACCCTTGAGATCATCTAAGGGAGTCGTAGTTGTAGCCAAATTTAGGTAGTCAAAGACTGACCCTATACCCAATATATCGTTGATATGATCATGGCTGCATTTCACAACTGTCCCCATACCATGAAGGACTCTACTGGACTGAAAGTACTGGCCTTCTTCTTCCCCTTAGAGATCAGATCACCGTAAGTTGAGTAAAATTCCCCAACCCATGTAGGGATGTATGGTCCTCGGGGCCTGGTAAACTGCTCGAAGCTATGTAACTGGAGTATCTCCCTCTCCCTCGAATATCTGCCCTCTAGGCCCTTCGTGGACAACAACTTCTCTTCTAGAATCGTCATCAGTCCCTCAACTTTTAATATGTTGAGTAGCCGGGGAAGAGGAACCTGTACTTGTGGAACTGGTGCCACAGTCAGTGTCATAGCTGGAACTATACCAAGTGTAAGAGGGGTGGTCGATGGAGCTTTCGATGAGTCTGTGCGAGACCTAGCACGAATATCTGCTCGCCTGGACAATAGAGTTGGTCATCGTCGGGCTTAGAGAATGTAGCTTGGGAGTCAAAGGACTCTCCCTCACTTCCGAATTTGTTCTCCAGAACCTCATTTATCACTATTCCCCGTGCTCTTTTATGGTGTGCCATGTCTAGGTTGGTTCTAGCCATATCTGCAAAAACATCATAGAAAGTTAGAAACATTTCAAGAAAAATCACAGAAATTATAATGCAGAAAGACTCGCCGAATCGATCGACGAGACGCCAAATTATTTTGGTGAGCCAGATCAGGCTCGCCAAAAGGATTGGCTAAAAAATTCCTAGAAAATTGGCATGTCTGCGATGGGAGGGGACTTTCGATGAATCGCCGACAGCATTCAACGAGCAAAGACAATCTCGCTGAAAGTTACAGTGCATTTAAGGGGCTAGAGGTGCTGAGAGTGCCATACCCCAACCCAAGGCAAGGCGGACAAGTACCACATTAACATACCCCAACCCAAGGCGAGGCAGAAAAGTACTGTATGAACACATAGTTTACAAGTGATCTATGATGAGACAGTGAACTACTATGCAGATAGAATTACTAATGAGAAGCTACTTATACAACACATGTCGACTAGCTCAACCAAAACATGTGACAAGTATAACTATGAATATAGATGATAGTTTTACAATGTCTACAAAGTCTCTACTGGAACCATGACTATACCACTATGAAAATATACATAGTAAAGACTAGGCAAAGCCTTGAATCAACTTGGAGCTCACCAACAAATGTTGCGTATCATGTGCTTCTATTAGGGAGATCAACTAGCTGAGTACATATACCTGCAACATGAAATGCAGTGTCCCCAATAAAGGAATGTCAGTACGAAAGGATGTACTAAATATGTAAGGCATAATACAACCATATGTAAAATGAGAGCTCAAATGAAACCAAATACAAATAGATAAAAATTTGAGACCACATTTGCTTATACTTGTGGAATCATGTATGTTGCATTTTTTTTAAATTTATATACTTTATAATCTCTGTAGGGCATTTGATAGAAATGACCAGCTGATCAGTGGTAGAAGAGGCTATCCCATGCTAGGCATTTTAACCCCTGGGATGCTGTCCACATAATTACACAAATTGGGATCGACCCATGCTAAGCTTTAGCCCCTGAGCTGCCACCCTTCTATACCAATTGGGATCGACCCATGCTAGGCTTTCGCCCCTGTGCTGCCACCCTTCCATACCAATTGGGATCGACCCATGCTAGGCTTTTTCCCTTGGGACCCCACCTATAATTATAAAGATTGCTTCACTTAAATTCTTTAATCTTTGAGATTGTTGTTTTGGGGTTCATAACTCTTTTGAGATTGTTCTTTTGATGATCATAACTCATTTGAGATTGTTGTTTTGGTGGTCATAATCCTTGTTGAGATTTGGAATATGGACCAGTATTAGAAGACATATGAATATGGACTTACGCTAATAACAATGACATGTGAAGCAAATGTGACACAAACGTAATACTTAGGAGCTTATATGACTCAATAAGCATTTTGACATCTCAATTTGAAACAGATATCAAGTGAAGACATCTAACATTCAGCCAAGAGATTTGAACTCTATATGGTAGTCAAATACTCACTAACTAATATCAAATACAAGGTGTATAGGAACGTGGAACCAAGGGGGAATTTGGGCAGATTCAACTTAAGGACGAATATATATATTCCAAGTAAGTACATATAAAATGTACAATAGAGCAAGTAGTGATCTTGTGAGGTAACATTATAGTCTAACACAATGGGAGTAATAAATAATAAAGGGAACATATGAAAATATGAAAAGATGACATATACGATGGAATAGACAATTGAAGCAAGTTGGAAAGATATGGGAAGATTGTATATCCAACATATAAACATATGTACCTGCGTAATCTAGGATCATTTTGATTTATATAAGGGGAATATGTGCCAAGGGTACTTTAACGATGAAACAAGTTCAAATCTTGCATGCAAATACTTGGTAGAGTAAGCACGTACATTTAGTAATAAACTCATATTAGAGTACTCACTTTAGTGCTCTAGGGAGTAAGGACTGCAACTATGGATCAGTCACTACCAAGGTCACTTAGAAAGCTTACTTTGTAATACAAGTGTTGGATTTATGCCGAAGAAATAGGAAATCGAATAGCTTTACACACCTTATTTTCTGACCAATAAAACTATCACGATTCAGCCTCCATTTTTGGTGCTAATCTACAATATAAGTCATGATTAATCTAATGTTAGCAACTAATCACATTAAGGCCCTCAAAAAATAGTAGCTAAACACTTGACAGAAAGTAGTCCCATACAACCCTTACACAAATGGTGAACCACCACACCGTTCTTCTATACATTAATACAACTTCATACATATTTTGCCAAGATACCCAAGCTGCCCCCAACAACCATATACATAAGGCAACCACTATTTATCCCCAAAAATCTTTTAGTATGATAGGAGAATATCGAACTCAAGGATTTATAACCATCCATGAGTTCTTGACAAATATATACAAAATTCTCCACCCAAAACCTGTATTTAAAGAGAGGCAAAAATGGGCAGTAGCCTTACCTTAGTTTCTGGAAATTTATCCTTTAAACTTGTACTTCAAGAACTGAAACTCTCCTTCAAACCTTTACTTGAAAAAGGGGACAATATTCAAGAACCCTAAGGTGTTTTAGGGCTGCTGTGTTAATCCAAGAAAGACCAAGAGAGAAACTTAATAAATCTAAAATTTTGCAAGTTAAAAATGAAGCAAAAGATTTGATGTTTATCCCTTTAAAAAGGAGGTGCATTGGCTGACTTTCTTGGCCAATTTTGGGCCATATACTGTCAAGTAGGTGACCCACCTGCTTGTCCTTTTAACTTGGGCCTTTGTGACTTCAACACCTGTTGGGCCTTGCTGCAAATTTTTTCTCTATTCTTTTCAATTTGGGCCATAATTAATGCAAGTAGGTGATCCACCTACTTGAACTTTTCACTTGGGCCTTTTTTCGACGTAAGAATGTTGGGCCTTAGCTGTCCATTTCCCCTTATTATTCTAATCAACTTTGGCTAGAATAATTCATGTAGGTGGTAGTATACTTAGCCCAATAACATGGTCAAAAGAGTCTTATTAGGTGATGCACCTACTTGGTCTTTTGGGCTAGTCAATAAGTCAAAGTAGGTGATGCACCTACTTGGTCCTTTGAGCTGGTCAATAAGTCAAAGTATGTGATGCCCCTACTTAGTCCTTTGGGCTGGTTAATAAGTCAAAGTAGGTGATCCACCTACTTTTCACCTAATAGTTTAGTTAAGTCGAGCAACCACCTCAATATTTTATTCCATTTCTAGACCTTAATACCTTTAATTTAACTTAAAACTTATACACATTATGCCAATTTAAACATTAGACTCAAATACCACCTTATGATCTCAAGTTTAAATACTTCCATTGATTTTAACTTAATCGGGT
Source organism: Solanum stenotomum (assembly GCF_019186545.1). Lineage (NCBI taxonomy): Eukaryota > Viridiplantae > Streptophyta > Magnoliopsida > Solanales > Solanaceae > Solanum > Solanum stenotomum. The sequence continues at coordinate 27,585,455 of NC_064287.1, forward strand.
CGCACTAATATCTACCGACAATTCACTTTAAACCTATTATATTGTCACTAGTCGCATACGAAACCTAATCCATAACTAGACCACAAGGCAATTTATAAACGTCATATAAATAGAACTAGTACATGTATAATACGGGGTGTTACATCCTCCCCCCCTTATGATCATTCGTCCTCAAATGATAGGTGAAGCTGCTAGTTTGGTTAACCTTGGAATTTCATTTGGAGATTTGCGAGAGTTTCCTTTGTAAATAGGACTATCAATAATATGTAGACTAACCTAAAACACGTATAGATAAGTCTCGCATGACATCTCAATAGATATGGTTCATGAAATTAGAATATGACAAATCAAACCCTTTACTTGACCATGTAATTCACTGAAGATACACAAGTAGAACTCATACAAATATGGAATTTAATAGGCCTAAACACAAGACATGCAATTGACATATCAAATGAACAAATGCTAGTAGGACTTATGATCATATAAGGGGACAACATGATCTTAGATCCTTACGTTGATATTTAGAATAAGGAGGTGTATTTAGGATCTCTATCATCTTCTATACGCAAGTATCTTATGTTACATTCTAGTCTTTCCTCAAAACTTAAATGGAGGTTACACCTTATGTGCTAGCTTTCGAGCCTTAATAATCAAGAATTACTATAGTATCTCCCAATTTTTTTTAATATGGAACTGACACATAAAACCATAGGCCTAATCTATCAGGGCTCTACTTTCCCTTCCTTTTGATCTTATCACGCATTCCAAAGGTGAGTCTTATAAGAATGTATAGTTGTTAATATAAACTCTAAAGTTTTATTCCGCACCTTCGTATAAGGCATTATGCTAAGTTATTTATCTATGATTGTGATAAAATTTACATATATCCCCAACCTTTTCTGGTCAAATTCTTCACTACATATTGATAAAAGGAAATGATTTCCAAAAACGTTCAAAACTCAAGTCAATAAATAGATAGGGGCATAGTATACAGAAAAATAAGTCACATTGGGTATGCCACATAGGAAGATTAGCACAAAAGGAGTGCATAATATACGAGAATTAAGCTATAGAAATATATGGTGTACGTGTATATGGCTCATAGGGCAGCTTGTGAGCGACTGATCTATAAGGCATGTAGGAAATGGACTAGATGAGCACATGATGCATGAGTACTAAAGCTACGAAATATATAATATGTAAGCAAGTAGACTATAAGTCATGTAGACATTAGAGAAAATGAACTACGGAACACAAATCACATTGAGCAAGTGTGTTATATCGCATGGATAGGTGGACTAACATGTCAATGAGTACATATATGAAATATGAGCAAGTGAGCACATAACACATGGCCAGAAAAGCTATAAAGCTTGTAATGATTAAGCAAGTAGGCTACGAGGCATGTAAAATATATAGAAATGATCATATGATCAATTAGCCTACAGTACCCACACAATAGGAACAAGTGACATGAGGAATGTAACCAGTGCAATAAATAACATGTAGGGAATAGGTCCTACGAAAACATATAGCAATAAACAAGGGTGGTCTGAAGCGGATAACACTTACATTCAAGCATTCTATGACATTAGGTAACATGTCAAAAAGTAATCCACAAAGGGAAAATGACATACAAATATGTAAGTTATTGTCACGACCCGAGAGCACTCCCTAGTCGTAACCGGCGCAGTTGACCACGAAGGTGTCGCATTGTAACACCCCGTATTCTACGTGTACTAGTTCTATTTATTACGTTTAAAAAACTTCCTTGTGGAAGATTTATGCACTCGGTTTCCTATGCAACTAGTGATAATAGAGTAGATTTAAAGTGAATTGTTCGTAGATTTTAATGTGACCCGATTAAGTAGAAGTGGATGGAAGTATTTAAACTTGAGATCATAAGTAGGTATTTGAGTCCAAAGTTTAAAGTGACATAGTGTATATAAGTTTTAAGTTAAGTTAAAGGTATTAAGGTCTAGAAATGGAATAAAATATTAAGGTGCTTGCTTGACTTCACTAAGCTAGTAGATGACAAGTAGGTGCTTCGCCTACTTTGACTTATTGACCATCCCAAAGAACCAAGTAGGTGCATCACCTACTGAGACTCTTTTGACCATGTTATTGGACCAAGTACACTACACCTACTTGCATTAATTTGGCCCAAGCTGAATAGAAGAATAAGGGGAAAATGGACAGCCAAGGCCCAATCTTTCCAACACCACAAGAAATAATTTGAATGGAAAAGTAGGTGCATCACCTACATAAATGTGTGGCCTAAATTAAAGACACATGTTTGGCTTCAAAAGAAATACAAGAAAGGTGGAAAAAGGCCCAATGTTCTTAAGTCCAAAAATGCCCAAGTGAAAAGTCCAAGTAGGTGGGTCACCTACTTGAAAAATTATAGCCCAAAATGAGTGAGAAAGTCAGCCTAAGCAGGTCCCTTTAAAAGGGATTGATATAAGCTTTTTCCAACCATTTTTACTTTGCCAAAATTCTGATTTCTAGAGCTTTCTCTCTTCTCTCTCTGAGCTTCATACAACAGCCATTAAATACCATTAGGGTTCTTGAATATTAGGGAGTTCAAGCTATTGGAAGGTATAATTTAAGACAAATTAAGGAGGAAAACCTTTACCTTGAAGAATCCAAGTCTTAGCAAGTGATAGTTCTGTCTAGTAAGATTAGTAATTTGAAGAGATGGAGCTTCAGTCACACTTTTTGAATTGTATAGCAAGGTACATGTACTCAACTAGTAGATCTCCCCAATAGAAGCACTTGATACTCAGCGGTTGTTGGTGAACTCTAGGTTGATTTGGGGCTTTACCGTATCTTTACTATGCATATTTCATAGTGGTACAATCATGGATTGCAGTAGACGCTTTGTAGACATTGTAAAGCTATAATCTGTATTCATAGTTTCACTTATCACATGTACCGGTTCAGCTAGTCAATACGTGTTGTAGGTGAAGCTTCTCATCAATAAATCTTTCTGCATAGTAGTTTACTTTCTAATCACATGTCACTTGTAAATCATGTGTTCATATGGTACTTCTCCGCCTTACCTAGGGTTGGGGTGTGACAAAAGTGGTATCAGAGCAGTTCGTCCTAGGGAGTGTACAAGGTCGTGTCTATTCACCTTACTTATGAATGTGTTGTGCGGCACATTTATAATTAGGGGGCTGCTTGGACATTTAGGAAATGTTACTATCCTTCATAATCCAAATTGTGAAATAGAGCGAAGTTAAGAAGTCAATTTCCACTTGTACTTGATCATGTTAGTGATATTATGTTTACGATGGTTAAAGTTAACGGTAGATAAAATTTCAAAATGCACCCTATAGAAAAGGATCTGAAGTTATCAATATTTAGACTACATTGAGCTCATTTTATTCTACCATCCCAGTCCATAAGGTATGTAAAGGCTTTTATGTTATATGCATTTTAAGTTGCATTTTTACCATTTGTATCACATTGGTTCAATTGAGAAAGATATAGTATGGTTATCCATATACTTAAAAATGATGGGTCACCTAGTTACATATATAAGCTGTAGCATTTCTAACCATATCTTCTTAGAAGGATGTATCCAACTCTTGAGTTCTATATTTCCTCCATATTTATTGGATCTATTCCTATAGAGGACACTCCTCCTTAGTGTGTGCTATACATAGAATTTTTGGTATTACACATGTACTCTAAATTGATGTTGTTGAACCAGTTTCTTTTAGTTGGAAGAAGGAAGTGGCACAATCTGATAGCTAAATGTATCAATGCAATAGTGTTACTAGAGATACCCCTAATTGGCTGACAAGGCCTAAATTATCACCATATATCATCCCGAATATGTTAATATTTGGTTTTATATGTATGCTCCAACTACCCCGAATAAGTAATAATAACATTTATATTCTTTTCATGATTATGAAACTTAGAGATAAGTGTGCTAATTACTGCAAATGATATATGTATGGTAGTTCCTACTATAATCTATATTTTGGGTTAAGGTTAACAAAAGAAAAATTGATTGGTTAGACCTAAATTGTGACTAGTTAGGTCGTACATAGTGGGATTAGAGTAAATGAAGCTACTTGTTTTGTTTAAAAGCTAGTTGTTAGACAGGAAGCATGTGAGATTGAAGCTTGAATGACACATGCCGAATATGTACGTAGAGCATTATTCACATGTATTGACTTCCATCGATTTGAATAGAGCTACTACGAGTTCATTTAATATATGCCTGCATTAATTCGTTAGTCATAGTCCAGTTAAGGGAGAGGAAAAATTGATCATATTCTAGTTGTTATTATTTGCTATCTTGCATGGGAAAGGAGTCGGAGCACCCACACTTGTTATTAAATTTCATGTTTTATGGTGCGTTCAAGCTTCACTATTTATTTTCTATTTCGACCTTCAAAGTGCACTAGGAATTGAGCGTGATATAACACAAGCTAGTAATGAAGGCAAAGTTGAGCTCGACCTGCTACTATAAAAGATGAATTATTGATGATTTTCTGTTTCTATCTTGACTGTAGTGTTTATATCGACCTAGATGGAAGCCAAGTCCCAATAGCAGAACACCTATAAGAATTCTTAAGAGTTTTAAGAGAGTAGATGGGGAAATCAATTGTAGATGTTTAGGTGAGTAAAGAATATGAGCAGAGCTATCCCACCTACGACTTAACCCTTAAGATATTGTGTTTGCCCTTAATATGGTAGAGTGGTTCTATAGGATATCTCGTATTTTTCAAAGATGGTTTGATATATAATTATAGATGCTGCATGTTCCATAATTTATCTATTTGTATGTCATTTGCCCTTTGTGGATAACTTTATCACATGATTTCGAATGTCATAGAATGCTTACATGTAAGTGTTATCCTCTTCAGAGTACCCTTGTTTATTGTTATATGTTTTTGTAGGACCTTTTCCTTACATGTTCTTTATTGTAATGGTTACTTTTCACATGTTACTTGTCCATACTGTATGGGTACGGCATGCTAATTGATCATATGCTATGGGAAAAATTAGTGCCTGTGGGTTATATGACTTGCATATCATTTGTTTACATTTCATATGCATCATAATACATTTTTATGTAAATTACATGCCTCGTAGCTTACTTTCTTAAACATTAAAGGCCTTATAGCTTTTCTAGCCACGTGTCATGTGTTCACTTGCTCATATTTCATAAGTGTACTTATTATTGACATGTTAGGTCACCAATCCATGCAATATAATGCACTTGAGTAATGTGATTTGTGTTCCGTAGTTCATATTTCATATAGTCTACTTGCTTAGGTATTATATATTTTGTAGCTTTAGTACTCATGCATCATGCGCTCATCTAGTCGATTTCCTACATTCCTTATAGTTCATTTCCTCACACACTACCCTATGAACCATATGCGTGCGTACACCACATATTTCTATAGCTTACTGTCTATATATTATGCGCTCCCTTTTGTGCTAATCTGCCTATGTGCCATACATAATGTGATCTATTTATCTGTACACTATACTCCTTTGTGATTATTGACTTGAGTTTTGAACATTTTTGGAAAACATTTCCCTGTATCATTATGTAGTGATGATTTTGACCAGAAAAGGTTGGGCATATATGACAATTTTATCACAAGCATAGATAAATAACTTAACATAATACCTTATTCAAAGGTGCGGCATAAAACTTTAGATTTTATATTAACAGTTATGCGTTTTTATAAGTCTCACCTATGAAAAGCATCATGAGATAAAAGAGAAGGGAAAGTAGAGCCCCGATAGGTTAGGCCTTTGATTTTATGTTTGTTCCATACACGAAAAAATTGGGAGATACATACCTCCATTGAAGTATTGTGGAAGTAATAGAATATAAAATAAGATACTTGGGAATATGGTAGAGATCCTAAGTACCCCTACTTATTCTAAACATCAACATAAAGATTTGAGATCATTTGCATGTCTTGTGTTTAGGTATATTAAAGTCCTTATTTGTATGATTCCTACTTGTGTATATTCAGTGAATTACATGGTCAAGAAAGGGGTTTAATTTGTCATATTATTATTTTATGAACCATATCTATTGAGATTTCTGGCTAGACTTGTCTATACGTGTTTTAGGTTATTCTATGGATTTTGGATAATCCTATTTAACAAGGGAACTCTCGCAAATCTACAAATGAGATTCCAAGGTTAACCAAACTATCAGCTTTACCCATCATTCGAGGACAAATGATCATAACCGGGGGAGGATGCAACACCCCGTATCCTACGTGTACTATTTCTATTTATTACTCTTAAAAAACTTCCTTGTGTTGTAGTTATGGACTCGGTTTCCTATACAACTAGTGACAATATAATAGATTTAAAGTGAACTGTCCGTAGATTTTAATTTGACCCGATTAAGTTGAAGTCGATGGAAGTATTTAAACTTGAGATCATAAGTTGGTATTTGAGTCTAAAGTTTAAAGTGACATAGTGTATATAAGTTTTAAGTTAAGTTAAAGGTATTAAGGTCTAGAAATGGAATAAAATATTAAGGTGCTTGCTTGACTTCACTAAGCTAGTAGATGACAAGTAGGTGAATCACCTACTTTGACTTATTGACCTGCCCAAAGAACCAAGTCGGTGCATCAACTACTAAGACTCTTTTGACCATGTTATTGAGCCAAGTACACTACACCTACTTGCATTAATCTGACCCAAGCTGAGTAGAAGAATAACGGAAAATGGACAGCCAAGGCCCAATCATTCCAAGCCCACAAGTAATAATTTGAATGGAAAAGTAGGTGCATCACCTACTTAAATGTGTGGCCTAAATTAAAGATACATGTTTTGCTTCCAAAGAGGTACAAGAAAGGTGGCGAAAGGCCCAATGTTCTTAAGTTCAAAAAGGCCCAACTGAAAAGTTCAAGTAGGTGGGTCACCTACTTGAAACATTATGGCCCAAAATGAGTGAGAAAGTCAGCCAAAGCAGGTCCCTTTAAAAGGGATTGATATAAGCTTTTTCCAACCATTTTTACTTTGCCAAAAATTTGATTTCTAGTGCTTTCTCTCTTCTCTCTCTTAGTTTCATACAGCAGCCATTAAATACCATTAGGGTTCTTGAATATTAGGGAGTTCAAGCTATTGAATGGTATAATTTAAGACAAGTTAGGAAGGACAACCTTTACCTTGAAGAATCCAAGTCTTAGCAAGTGATAGTTCTGTCCAGCCAGATTAGTAATCTGAAGAGAAGGAACTTAAGTCATACCTTTTGAATTGTATAGCAAGGTACAAGTACTCAAATAATAGATCTCCCCAATAGAAGCACATGATACTCAGCGGTTGTTGGTGAGCTCCAGGTTGATTCGGGGATTTGCTGAGTCTTTACTATGCGTATTTCATAGTGGTACAATCATGGATTTCAGTAGAGGCTTTGTATACATTGTAAAGCTATCATCTTTATTCATAGTTTCACTTGTCACATTTATCGGTTCAGCTAGCCAATATGTGTTGTCTATGAATCTTCTCATCAGTAAATCTATATGCATAGTAGTTTACTTTCTAGTCACAGGTCACTTGTAAATCATGTGTTCATACGGTAATTCTCCTCCTTACCTAGGGTTGCGGTGTGACAAAAGTGGTACCAGAGCAGTTCATCCTAGAGAGTCTACAAAGCCGTGTCTAGTCACCTTACTTATGACTGTGTTGCGTGCCACATTTATAATTAGGGGGCTGCTTGGACATTTAGGAAATGTTACTATCCTTCATAATCCAGATCGTGCAATAGAGCGAACTTAAGAAGTCAATTTCCACTTTTACCTGATCATGTTATTCATATTATGTTTACGATGGTTAAGGCTAAAGGTAGCTAACATTTTAACATGCAACCTACAGAAAAGGATCTGAAGTTATCAATACTTAGACTACATTGAGCTCATTTTATTCGACCGTCCCACTCCATAAGGTATGTAAAGGCTTTTATGTTAAATGCATTTTAAGTTGCATTTTTTCCATTTGTATCACATTGGTTCAATTGAGAAATATAAAGTATGGTTATCCATTTATTTAAAAATGATGGGTCACCTAGTTACATATATGAGTTGTTGCATTTCTAACCACATCTTCTTAGAAGGATGTATCCAACTCTTGAGTTTTATATTTCCTCCATATATATAGGATTTATTCCTATAGAGGACACTCGTTCTTTGTGTGTGCTATAGATAGAATTTTTGGTATTACACATGTACTCTAAATTGATGTTGTTGAACCAGTTTCTTTTAGTTGGAAGAAGGAAGTGGTACAATCTGATAGCTAAATGTATCAGTGCAATGGTGTTACTAGAGATACCCCTAATTGGCTGACAAGGCCTAAATTCTCACCATATATCATCCCGAATATGTTAATTATTGGTTTTATATGGTATGTTCCAACCACCTCGAATAAGTACTAATAACATTTATATTCTTTTCATGATTATGAAACGTAGATATAAGTGTGCAAATTACTGCAAATGATATATGTATGGTAGTTCCTACTACAATCTATAATTTGGCTATAGAGGATTAGTATGCGACGAAAGGGTTAAGGTTAACAAAACGAAAGTTGATTTGTTAGACCTAAATTGTGATTAGTTAGGTTGTACATAGTGGGATTAGAGTACAAGAAGCTACTAGTTTTGATTGAAAGGTACTTGTTAGACAGGAAGCATGTGAGAATGAACCTTGAATAACACATGCCGAATATGTACGTAGAGCATTATTCACATGTATTGACTTCCATCAATTTGAATAGAGCTACTACGGGTTCATTTAATATATGCCTGTATTAATTCGACAGTCATAGTCCAGTTAAGGGAGAGGAAAAATTGATCATATCCTAGTTGTTATTATTTGCTATCTTGCATGGGAAAGGAGTTGGAGAACCCTAACTTGTTATTAGATTTCATGTTTTATGGTGCGTTCAAGCTTCACTATTTATTTTCTATTTCGACCTTCAAAGCGCACCATGCATTGAGCGTGATAAAACACAAGCTAGTAATGAAGGCAAAGTTGACCTCGACCTCCTACTATAAAAGATGAACTATTGAGGATTTTCTTTTTCTATCTTGATTGTAGTGTTTATATTGACCTAGACGGAACCCAAGTACCAATAGCAGAACACCTATAAGAATTCTTAGGAGTTTGAAGAGAGTAGATGGAAAAATCAATTGTAGATGTTTAGGTGGGTAAGAAATATGAGCAGAGCTATCACACCTATGACTTAACTCTTAAAATAGTGTGTTTGACCTTAATATGGTAGAGTTGTTCTATAGTATATCTCGTAGTTTCCAAAGGTGGTTTGTTATATAATTATACATGTTGTATGTTCCATAACTTATCTATTTGTATGTCATTTGCCCTTCGTGGATCACTTTCTCACATGTTTTCTAATGTCATAGAACGCTTACATGTAAGTGTTATCCCCTTCAGAGTACCCTTGTTTATTGTGATATGTTTTTGTAGGACATTTTTCTTACATGTTCTTTATTGCAATGGTTACTTTTGACATGTCACTTGTCCATATTGTCTGGGTATTGCATACTAATTGATCACATGCTATGGGAAAAATTAGTGCTCGTGGGTTATATGACTCGCATATCACTTGTTTACATGTCATATGCATGATAAACTATTTCTATGTATATTACATGCCTCGTAGCTTACTTACTTAAACATTAAAGGCCTTATAGCTTTTCTAGTCATTTTTCATGTGTTCACTTGCTCATATTTCATAAGTGTAATTATTATTGACATGTTAGGTCACCAATCTATGCAATATAACGCACTTCAGCAATGTGATTTGTGTTCCATAGTTCATATTTCATATAGTCTACTTGCTTACGTATTATATATTTTGTAGCTTTAGTACTCATGCATCATGTGCTCATCTAGTCCATTTCCTACATTCCTTATAGTTCATTCACTCACACGCTACCCTATGAACTATATGCGTGCGTACACCATATATTTCTATTGCTTAATGCCCGTATATTATGCGCTCCCTTTTGTGCTAATCTGCCTATGTGTCATACCCAATGTGACCTATTTATTTGTACACTATGCCTCTCTTTGATTATTGACTTGAGTTTTGAACATTTTTTGAAAACATTTCCTTGTATCATTATGTAGTGCTGATTTTGACCAGAAAAGGTTGGGCATATATGTAAATTTTATCACAACCCTAGATAAATAACTTAAGATAATGCCTTATTCGAGGTGGGACATAAAACATTAAATTTTATATTAATAGCTATGCGTTCTTATAAGTCTCACCTCTGAAAAGCGTCATGAGATAAAAGAGAAGGGAAAGTAAATCCCCGATAGGTTAGGCCTTTGATTTTGTGTTCGTTCCATATGCGAAAAAATTGGGAGATACATACCTCTATTGAAGTATTGTGGAAGAAATAGAATATAACATAAGATACTTGTGAATATGGTAGAGATCCTAAGTATCCCTCCTCATTCTAAACATCAACATAAGGATCTGATATCATGTGGTCCCCTTATATGATCATGAATCCTACTAGCATTTGTTCATTTATATGTCTTGTGTTAAGGTATATTAATGTCCTTATTGTATGAGTTCTACTTGTGTATATTCAGTGAATTACATGGTCAAGAAAGGGGTTTAATTTGTCATATTATTATTTTATGAACCATATCTATTGAGACTTCATGCTAGACTTGTCTATACGTGTTTTAGGTTAGTCAATGGATTTGGATAGTCCTATTTATAATGGGAACTCTCGCAAATCTACAAATGAAATGCCAAGGTTAACCAAACTATCAGCTTCATCCATGATTCGAGGATAGATGATCATAATGGGGGGAGGATGCAACACCCCGTATTCTACATGTACTAGTTCTATTTATTACACTTAAAATACTTCCTTGTGGTATAGTTATTGACTCGGTTTCCTATGCAACTAGTGACAATATAATAGATTTAAAGTGAACTGTCCGTAGATTTTAATGTGACCCGATTATGTTGAAGTCGATGGAAGTATTTAAACTTGAGATCATAAGTTGGTATTTGAGTCTAAATTTTAAAGTGACATAGTGTAGATATGTTTTAAGCTAAGTGAAAGGTATTAAGGTCTAGAAATGGAATAAACTATTAAGGTGCTTGCTTGACTTCACTAAGCTAGAAGATGACAGGTAGGTGCATCACCTATTTTGACTTATTGACCAGCCCAAAGAACCAAGTAGGTGGATCACCTACAAAGACTCTTTTGACCATGTTATTGGGCCAAGTAGACTACACCTACTTGCATTAATCTCGCCCAAGATGAATAGAAGAATAAGGGGAAAATGGACAGCCAAGGCCAAATCTTTCCAATCCCACAAGAAACAATTTGAATGGAAAAGTAGTTGCATCACCTACATAAATGTGTGGCCTAAATTAAGGACACATGTTTGGCTTCAAAAGAAGTACAAGAAAGGTGGCAAAAGGCCCAATGTTCTTAAGTTCAAAAAGACTTAAGTGAAAAGTGCAAGTAGGTGGGTCACCTACTTGAAATAGTATGGCCCAAAATGATTGAGAAAGTCAACCAAAGCAGGTCCCTTTAAAAGGGATTGATATAATCTTTTTCCAACCATTTTTACTTTGCCAAAAATTTGATTTCCAGAGCTTTATCTCTTCTCTCTCTTAGCTTCATACAGCAGCCATTATATACCATTAGGCTTCTTGAATGTTAGGGAGTTCAAGCTATTGAAAGGTATAATTTAAGACAGGTTAAGGAGGACAACCTTTATCTTGAAGAATCCAAGTCTTAGCAAGTGATAGTTCGGTCTAGCAAGATTAGTAATCTGAAGAGAAGGAGCTTAAGTCATACTTTTTGAATTGTATAGCAAGGTACAGGTACTCAACTAGTAGATCTCCCCAATAGAAGCACATGATACACAACGGTTGTTGGTGAGCTCTAGGTTGTTTCGGGGCTTTGCCGAGTCTTTACTATGTGAATTTCATAGTGGTACAGTCATGGATTCCAGTAGAGGCTTTGTAGACATTGTAAAGCTATCATCTGTATTCATAGTTTCACTTGTCACATGTATCAGTTCAGCTAGTCAATATGTGTTGTATATGAAGCTTCTCATCAGTAAATCTATGTGCATAGTAGTTTACTTTCTAATCACAGGTCACTTGTAAATAATGTGTTCATATGGTACATGTCCGCCTTGGGTTGGGGTGTGACACACATACAAGCCACATAGCATACATGATCATAATAGCATTGAAATAGTGCGAAATTTAAAAATGTTGTAAACAACCTCTTAAGACTTGAAAGTCAATCACTTTTAGAAGAAGTCTTTATATGCATGCGGAATAATAGTCTTACTTGGCCAACTTAGAAAAACATACAAAATAGGGTCACGCCCCTTTAAACAATCGAAAACACTAATGTCTATTACATGAATTGAAATAAACTTCTAAGATCGGTGTCCTTGAATGCTTTGAGGACATACCAAGAATATTGAGATGAATCTACTCCCAACCTTCAAGCTTAAAGATCACCTCACTAGCCTACACCTACACTTTGTAAAAAGAGTAGAGGAAAATATGGAATTAGTACAATTAAGCACTAAGTATGGTGACCATGCAAAAACATGCTTTAAAAGGACATTTATTTGAAAGCCATGCAAGTATGTCATTTTTGGTAAAACTTGATGAAATACAAGTATAACAGTCACAATACTCAACCATAAGCAATCATGCAAGTTATAAGCCATTTAATACACATACCACATGTAAACCATCCATTTACCTTTTAACATCCACTTCAAGTAACCATAAGAGAACACCTTATGCAATGTTAATCACTCATTTATCTTAAACCCTGCACCTAAGGCTATTCCAAGACCCACCTAAGTAGGACATGAAGGGTTTTCCCATACAACCCCTTCACACATAGCTTGGTGTTCCTCTAGACCACCAAAGGCAAGGACCCTTCTTCTTCAATACAAGCCAACAAGTCAACATTCATAACGACTTAACCACATTATAAACCATGCTTCTTTATAAAGGAACAATCCCTTAAGACAACACTAAGTCACACTAGTGCAATGTGAAAGTAACGTCCCATACTACTACTCACACCAAGTGCTCCTATGAAGTCACCCTAAGCTCGGCACATTACCTTCAACAAGTCACAACACATTCGTTTTCATTAGACATAGGACCAACATAATCCATTAACATCATTAAGGCTCATTCATTCATTCACTTCACATACCGACCCATTCATTCATTATTATCAAAAGGAACACACCATGACCCCTTTCGAATGTCAACTTATGCAATGCATAGATAAAATCCCATTCCACTACCCACACTAAGTAATACACCCAAGGGAAACCATAATTCATTAACCATTAGTGTGGGGGTAAGCCTTATCCGACGTAGACCATGAGAGCATGACATGGAATCCTGGTAGTAACCCTTACCGGATGAGGGTTTCCCAATTGCCTAAGGTAGGGTCATTATTTCTAGCTTAAGTGGATTCCACTAGCTATAGACCTATGCGGGCGGATAGTTAAGGGATAGGGAGATTGCTACTAGACACTCCACCTCTACTCACGGGGAAGCATCCATCTCAAGAGGTTGCTTTAGAAACTCCACCTCTATTCACGGGGAAGCATCCACCCATTTCATATCCTCCCGGTGCTAGGAATTATTCCCACGGAATTCAATACATTCATTACTTTCATTCTTTATGGGGTGAGGATCACTACTAGACACTCCTCTTCTACACACGGATGAGCGTCCATCCTAACCCACCATTCACTCATTGGAAAGATCTTAAGTAATATTGAGATTGCTACTAGACACTCCACCTCTACTCATGGGAAACATCCATCTCAAATCCCCCATTCGTTCATTAGAGTTCAATTGAGGAAACCTTTCAATAGACCCATATTCATTACATTAACATTAACTTCATTCACAATTCATAAACAAACATACTTCACATTAACATTCTACATCAATACAACACTTCACTTAATCCTCTAATGCCTTAAGGGTAATGATCACAATACACAATAGATAAGCACCTCCACCATAAGTGGATCAAACCAAACAAGAACAATTTCATAATAACCAAGAAGTTAGGTCAACTTACTCTTGTCCAATGCCACAATCCACATCATTCAACCTCCAACAATTCCACATAACAAGAGAATTTACCCGTTATCATGACCACAAGGCGCCAATATCACCAATTCATTCATACATCAACATTTCATCATAGATAGAAGTAGATAACAATAGAAATTGATACTATAATGTAATCTAAATTCAATTCTATCAATGAACAATCATGATTATCAACTCACTTTACAAGCCAATTTAGAAGATTTAGGGAAACATGGGTTCTTCAAGAATTCCATAGAAAATAAACTTAAAAACAGTAAACAATCATCAATTCACCATTATTATGACTTTAGAAACCATTTTCCATTGAACCCATGCTAAGAATCAAAATTTGGAAATTTGATCTTCCAAAACCCTTTTTGAAAACTTTGATTGGACTCCTTGAATGAGAGGGTAAACAATGATGAAGGGAACACCATACCAAGGTATGAAAGCCCACGAAAAATTGAAGAAAAAGCACTTGAATTCCCTTCTCCTAGCTTGAATTGGACCTTGCACTTCAATGGTGTTCTTGAGAGAATATATTTGAGAGGGAAGGGTTTGATTTGAAGAGTGAGGTCTAAGTGAGGGTTTCCATCTTTTTAAATAACTTAAAATACCCTAAAATAGGTAAAATAACCGTCCATATCCTTTAAAAGACTTGGGGTGAATTTACCAATTCACCCCTCAAGTGGCCGAAATAATTGATAGCACACAGTTCTTTACCAACAGTTACCACCTACGAACCGTGGGTGGTGTGACTAACCGTTCTGTCACTTCGTGGAAAGCTACTGAGGCCCCTACATGGAGGCCAAGCCTCCACAAGCTAAGGTGGGGGCGACGGAGCCCACCAACAGGCCATCATCCTAGTGACGGAGCGTCACTCTAGCTCGCGGGTCACCCCCCTATTTTTTGCAGCCTTGGGGTTGAAATTAGGTTCCTCCTCAAGGACCCTTAGGGTGGTCCTTGAGGAGTCATACCCGGACGTTTAACCCCTAAACATAAACATTAAGATACTAGGGTCCTTCACACTGATTTTTGACACCAAACCACACACCAAAACAAGAACAACACACAAGGATACACTATCACACAAACGACTAGTTTCCAAACGTCTTGGTCATCCCTTGACGTTTGACCTCAAAACTCTTTAAACCAACTTTTAAAAGATAAATCTCAACATTATAACAAGCTATTAACTCAGAAAACATACATGAAACTCTAGTTCATCCTATTTCATTTTAGGGTCTTAACAATATCCCCCACTTGGGACCGTTAATCCTCGAAAGACACTTAAACACTTTTCAAGGACTTCATGACTCAAATTAGTAGCCCATAATCACACATCAATACAGTCAATGCACCTAACTTACAGGGAACACCAACTTCACACCATCATGCACCCAATTCAACACAAGCAAGTAGGAACTACTTCCACAAACTTATAAGGCACACATACCTCATCATTTGCATTGAAATATGGAGGAACTACCTTCTTCAATTTTAGACATGTTCATCAATTCATCCTAAGGCCAAACATTCAATTACTTTCAAAGCACACATAGGCATGATCAACATTTTACTTTATGAGCCAATTAAGCAAATCATGCTAGATGCACACTAATCATGAGAAGAATATAGATTATTTACAAATCTTATCATTTAAACATAGTATCATTTAGAACACACATATCATAAGGAGAACATGCAACTCATAATCATACACATAACTCCAAAACATAAACAAGCTACTAGGAATTCTTGGTCTCAAGCTTGAGTAAGAATAGAAGGAATAAGATATGGATATCAACACCCTACTACTCAACTCATTATCCTCCATTTAAGGGTAAATCCAATTCATGGCAACTTCGGACAATCATGAGAACTTCAAAAAGACATCATAACCTTACGGAACTATGACTTACCGAAACCTTCATTCCGGATTAGCTTTTTTGTTAGCTTGTAGCACATAGAAATTATTCCTCTTTGGAGCATTAGGATCTGGACCACCATGAGGAACTTGGTTGGTCTCCTTCCCTTTTGCCGAAAGTGTTGTCCAATCTCTCATCTTATGGCCCTTCTTTCCACACCCAAAACACTCATCTGTATCGACAAGACACTTTCCTAAATGTTGTTTCCCACATTTAGTACATTGAGACCTCTCAAATGAAGAACCACCTCCATTTCTTCCTTGAGCATTAGAGTTAAACACCTTACCCTTGTTCACCATAGGAGAGTCTTGATTATAGAACCTCTTCTTAGACTTAGGTTGACCTTGCTCATCCGGCCTAGTCCTCTTCAACTTCCTATTCATCTTTCTAAGCTTGGTCTCTTCAATTTGTTGGGCATACACCATGAGCCTAGAAATATCCATATCATGATGGAGCATTGCCGTACGACACTCTTCTTCAACCAAATCGGACACCCCCATCACAAACTTATTCATTTTAGCCCTAGAATTTTCTACCAAGGTTGGGGCATACTTAGAGAGTTGGTTGAACTTGAGAGAGTATTCTTGCACACTCATTCCCCCTTGACGGAGGTTCATAAATTCCACTAACTTTTGTTCTCTCAATTCTTAGGGGAAAAACCTATCAATAAAGGACGTCTTAAACAGTCCCCAATCTACCGGACCAGCCCCTACAGGTCTCTCATCTCTCCATCGCTCAAACCACATTTGAGCTACATCTTTCAATTGGTAGGCAGCTAGTTCCGCCTTGTCCCTAGAAGTCACTCCCATAGCCTCCACCACCTTAAGCACCTCATCTATAAAACCTTGTGGGTCCTCACCCACCTTAGAGCCATGGAAAGTAGGAGGATTCATCCTTGTGAAATCCTGGATTCTAGAAGTGGGAGTACTTCCATTGAGGTTTACTTGTGGTCAAACTCTTCAGTTACCTTGGGTCGTCATGGCTTGAGCCTGAGTGGTGACGACTTGAGCTTGGGTCGTCATGAGTTGAGTCAAAGTTTAGAAGTCAGCCCTTATCTCCACATTAGACATGGCCCCTTCTTCATTGGGGGCTTGTTGACCTTGGGGCACTCGAGGGGGAAACTCATCATTCACATTCTCACATTGTGCCAGAGGCGTATCTAGAGGGGTTCCGTGGGTTCACATGAACCCATGCTCCCATCTCTAGATTATATATAGTATAGTAGTGTTATATTTTTTAAAAAAATATTTAAATATAGAGGTGTGGACCCACATTAAAAGTAACATATATTAATATGATGAAGATTGGGTGCACCTCTTTAAGAAAATATAGTAATTTAAATCTTATATCTATCTTATTTTTGTTATTAACACCCCTCCAAGTGGTTATCAGTAGCACTTTTGGCGTTTCAATCAATTTTTCTTTTTTTTTTTTTGCTTTTATCTCTCAAAATTTTAAAATGTGTAACATTGAAAATTCCTACATAAAATTAGCTTGGTATGATTTTTATATTATTAAATCAAATGTGTATATTAAAATTTAAAACTAGTAGTATTATATATGTTGGGCCTATAATTTTTAAAGTTTAACGGTTAGTGTTAAGAACGTAAAGGTTAAACCTATCAAATTTATATCTTAGATGCATATTTTCGTAATAATGCACCATCCTTATGAAATCCTGAATACGCCTCTGCCTTGTGCCCTCCTTGCATTAGTTCCTCTCGTATTCATGTTCCTATAAACACAAGAGAGGGGTTAGGAAGAGAACTTATAGAACTACACTGTAAGGCATGACTTCAAGAATATGAAAGAAGTGTAACTTCTATCGTCCTATAGCCTCTCGCTCATAGATGTGTCGCGACTCACACCGATGAACAAGACTCTACTAGACATGGCTTGTGAGACTTTGAACCTAAGACCATTCTCATAACCTTATGCTCTAATACCAAGTTTGTCACGACCCGAGAGAACCGCCTAGTCGTAACTAGCATAGCTGACCCCGAAGGGGTCGCATACAAACCACATAGAATACATGAACATAATAGCATAGAAATAGTGTGAAATTTAAAAACTTTTTAAACAACCTCTTAAGACTTGGCAGTCAATCACTTTTAAAAGAAGTCTTTATACGTAAGCGGAATACTAGTGTCACTTAGCCAACTTAGACAAACGTACAAAATAGGGTCACGCACCTTTAAACAATCGAAAACACTAAAGTCTATTACATGAATTGAAATAAACTACTAAGATAGGTGTCCTCGAAGGCTTTGAGAACAAACCAAGAATCTTGAGATGAATCTACTCCCAAGCTTCAACCTTAAGGATCACCTCACTAGCCCACACCTACACTTTGTAAAAGAAAGTAGAGGAAAATATTGAATTAGTACAATTAAGCACTAAGTATGGTGACCATGCAAAAACATGCTTTAAAAGGACATTTATTTGAAAGCCATGCAAGTATGTCATTTTTGGTAAAACTTGATGAAATACAAGTAAAACAGTCACAATACTCAACAATAAGCAATCATGCAAGTTATAAGCCATTTCATACATATACCACATCTAAACCATCCATTTACCTTTTAACATTCACCTCAAGTAACCATTAGACAACACCTTACGCAATGTTAATCACTCACTTATCTTAGACCCTCTACCTAAGGCTATCCCAAGACCCACCTAAGTAGGACATGAAGGGGCTGCCCATACAACCTTTTCACACATAGCTAGGTGTTCCTCTAGACCACCAAAGCAAAGACCCTTCTTCTTTAATACAGGCCAACAAGTCAACATTGATAATGACATAAGCACAATATAAACCATGCTTCTTTACAAAGGATTCAACTCCTACGACAACTCCAAGTAACACTAGTGCAATGTGCAGGAAGCATCCCATACTACTACTCACACCAAGTGCTCCGATGAAGTCACCCTAAGCTAGGAACATTATAAAGGCATAGGACCAACATACTCCATTAACATCATTAAGCCTCATTCATTCATTCAATTCTCAAACGAACCCATTCATTCATTATCATCAAAAGAAACACACCATGGCCTCCTTCGAATGTCTACTTGTGCAATGCATAGATAATATCCCATTCCACTACCTACACTAAGTAGTACACCCAAGGGAAACCATAGTTCATTAATCATTAGTGTGGGGGTAAGCCTTAACCGACATAGACCATGAGGGCTTGACATGGAATCCCGGTAGTAACCCTTACCGGATGAGGGTTCCTCACTTGCCTAAGGTAGGGTCATTATTTCTAGCTTAAGTGGATTCCACTAGCTATAGACCTATGCGGGCGCATAGTTAAGGGATAGGGAGATTGCTACTGGACACTCCACCTCTACTCACGGGGAAGCATCCATCTCAAGAGGTTGCTACTAGACACTCCAACTCTACTCACGGGGAAGCATCCATCCCATTTTATATCCTCTCGGTGCTAGGCATTATTCCCCATGGAGTTCATTACCTTCATTCTTTATGGGGTGAGGATCACTACTAGACACTCCTCCTCTACTCATAGATGAGCATCCATCCAAACTCACCATTCATTCATTGGAAATCGCTTTAGGAATATTTAGATTGCTACTAGACACTCCACCTCTACTCACGGAGAAGCATCCATCTCAAATCCCCCATTTATTCATTAGAGTTCAATTGAGGAAGCCTTTCAATAGGCCCGTATTCATTACATTAACATTAACTTCATTCACAATTCATACACAAACATACTTCACATTAACATTCTACATCAAGACAACACTTCACTCAATCCTCTAATGCCTTAAGGGCCATGATCACAATACATACAACAGATAAGCACCTCCACCATAAGTGGATCAAACCAAACAATAATAATTTATAATAACCAAGAATTTTGGTTAACTTACTCTTCTCTAATGCCACAATCCACATCATTCAACCTCCACCAATTCCACATAACAAGAGAATTTACAGGTTATCATGCTCACAAGGCCAATATCACCAACTCATTCATACATCAATAATTCATCATAGATAGAAGTAGATAACAATATAAATCAATACTATAATGCAATCTAAATACAATTCTATCGGTGAACAATCATGATTATCAACCCACTTTACAAGCCAATTTAGAAGATTTAGGGAAACATGGGTTCTTCAAGAATTCCATGGATAATCAACATAAAAACAGTTAAAAAAACCATCAATTCACCATTATTATGACTTTAGAAACCATTTTCCATTTAACCCATGCTAAGAATCAAAATTTGGAATTTTGATCTTTTGAAACCCTTTTTGAAAACCTTTGATTAGACTCCTTGAATGAGAGGGTAAACAATGATGAAGGGAACACCATACCAAGGTAATGAAAGCCCACAAAAAATTGAAGAAAAAGCACTTGAATTCCCTTCTCCTAGCTTGAATTGGACCTTTCCCTTCAATGGTGTTCTTGAGAGAATATATTTGAGAGGGAAGGGTTTGATTTGAAGAATGAGGTCTAAGTGAGGGTTTCCGTCTTTTTAACTAACTTAAAATAGCCTAAAATAGGTAAAATAACTGTGCATACCCTTTAAAAGACTTGGGGTGAATTTACCAATTCACCCCTCAAGTGGCCGAAATAATTGACAGCACACAGTTCTTTACCAAAGGTGGTGTCACAGACCGTAGGTGGTGTCACAGACCATTTTATCACTTCGTGGAAAGGGACTGAGGCCCCTCAATGGAGACCAAGACTCCACAGGCTAAGGTGGGTGTGACGGAGCCCACCAACAGGTCGCCTTCCTAGTGACGGAGCGTCACTCTAGCTCGTGGGTCACCCCACTATTTTTGGTAGCCTTAGGGTTGAACTTTGGGTCCTCCTCTCGGGCCCTTAGGGTGGTCCTTGGGGAGTCGTACCTGGACGTTTAACCCCTAAACATAATCATTAAGGTACTAGGGTCCTTCACACTGATTTTTGACACCAAACCACACACCAAAACAAGGACAACACACAAGGACACACTAGCACACAAATGAGTAGTTTCCAATGTGTTGATCGTCCTTGACATTTGACCTCAAAACTCTTTAAACTAACTTTTAAAAGATAAATCTCAACATTATAACAAGTTATCAAGTCATAAAACACACATGAAACTCTAGTTCATCCAATTTCATTTTAGGGTCTTAACAGTTATAGAACATGCAACATGTATAATTATATAACAAACCATCCTTGGAATCTATGAGATATTTTATAGAACCACTCTATGACGTTAAGGTCAAACACACTGTCTTAAGCGTTAAGTCACGAGTGGGATAGTTCTGCTCGTATTCCTTACTCACCACAAAACACATACAATTTTTACCCATCTACTTTCTTCAATGTCCTAAGAATTCTTATAGGTGTTCTGCTATTGGAACATGGCTTCCTTCTAGGTCAATATAAATACTCCAGTGAAGGTAGAAATGAAAGATCCTCAGTAGTTCATCTCTTGGAGTAGGAGGCCGAGGTCAACTTTACCTTCATTACTCGTTTATGTTACATCACACTCAATGTATGTTGCCTTTTGAATGTCATAATTGAAAATAAATAGTGAAGCTTGAACGCACCATAAAACATCAAATCTAATAACATGTAAATGTCATGTACCTATAAAGTTATATCATGATTCATAACGTCTTAGAATTAGCCGATTTGGGCTTAACTAGATTGGTCTAGCCATACTAATAGATTTCCTCTTTTTTTGTATAATAAGTGAGGGTGCTCCGACTCGTTTCCCATGGAAGATAGCAAATAAGAACAACTAGCATATGATCAATTTTTCTTCTCCCTTAACTGGACTAGGATTGACGAATTACTACAGTCATATATTAAATGAATCTGGTAATAGCTCTATTCAATTTGATGGAAGTCTATACATGTGTATAATGCTCTACTTCTCTTTTGTACTTATGAATAAGTAAGGTAGTCGTTTCTCTTTTTCGGTATACCACTTTGTGAGCAGAGCAAATTAACATAAATCTTTCCGAATATGAGGCGGAAAGTGAGATCGTTGTCCGATCTTTATTGTCGAATCCCTAAATGTGCATCTTCGAGTGTTTCAGCCGATCCCCAATCTCCCAGTATCAATATTTCAGTTGCTCAAGCCGGTACAGGTACAGAAGTGGCTACAACGGAGCAGCTTACTCCTGAGATGGATTTACCAATTGAACTAGATTTACCCGCCCTTTTCACCTGTTTTCTTAATTATGGAATTGAAGTTATCTAAAAAATGAACTGACAAACCATCTGTTCACGGAGATTGTTGTAGTTTCCGTAGTTGCAAGAATTTCTAACGATTGGGTTGGTGTGAAGTCTACCGCCTGTCTAGCCTATGCTTTGCATGAACATATCAATGTCCAAGATAAAAAGAACCAGGGGAAGAATCGACGAGATAAGTGTTCTCGAAGAGAAAATCACAACGGAAAAAGTGTGAGGAGAATTCGAAACTCAAGATGTTAGAAGGTGCAAAATCAATGGGTACAGGAGCTACTACAATTGATTCAGCGGGAGCTGCTATCGTTATTGGAAATGTCCTTAGTTCCTCGATTCATTCTGTGGCGCAAAATCCATCATTGGTAAAACAATTATTTGGTTATGCCATTTTGGGCTTTGCTCTAAACGAAGCTATTGCATCGTTTGCCCCAATGATGGCCTTTTTGATCTCATTCATATTCCAAGTTCGTTAGTAATCATTTATGATGAGTGGATAAGCAGGAAGGGATCCCTGTGGTTAGACTAACTGGCCGAGAAGGCTAGTGAGGTTCCTGCTATGGTGAAGTGAAAGATCTTCCACTATAGTGGGAAAAAGACAGGTGGGAGCGATCCGAGCAAGAGCGAAGCAAGTTTCAGTGGTGGGCTGTCCTCACGGTCCCATTTCATCAGCTTTTTCTAGGCAACAGTCGCTCGAATCGAAGTCAAGGTGAGGTTTGGAACCCACATTAGTCTATCTCTTTTCTTTGATAGTCATAGAAAGTAGTCGCTGAGCTACTTCTCACTGAGTTACTTACGGAGGGGCCGTCGAGAGAGATTTGCATGTGTTAGCCTAGCCTCATATCTTTCTCAATGTCCGGACATCTATCCAATGCCTTCCTGCTTTCCGGCCTTTAACCTCCCGCTTGAGGAACAGTCTCCGGATGTTCCAGTAGCTTTGCTTTATTCTAAGTCATTTTTTACAAGACCAGCTTGAAGCCTGGATTTTGAATTCGATTCTATCATGCTGGCTAAATAGGCATAAGCTTATGGGACTAAGGCGCGCCACCTTAAGAGGAATGGAGCAAGGAGTTATCCACTAAATAATAGAAAGGCTACCTTCTCAAGGAGGAAGACTTCTTTCAATATAAAGCAAGGTGTAAGCAAGCTTCTTTCCGACCAGACTGACCTGGCAATTATCTTCCTATAGATAGCTCCTTGCTTATAAAAAGATTTATAATGAGAATCCGCTGAAGCTTATTCAGGATTGATCTTTCTTATCCGAGAGTCTTATCAAACTCTCTACCACTGTAGGTGCGACACAGGTAGTAGTGAGTGAAAGAGCTGATGCGGTATGATCGCGATTATAAGTGTCCTATTTAGTTTAGGGATTTAGGGACTAGACCTGTTGAGGAACTGAGATGATTCATCTTAGTCTTAGTATGCCGGGTATGTCTTTGGCGAAGCCCAGGGATTAACAAATCCATAGTGGCGGGTCTATCTTCTTCTAGGCAAGCTGCGGAGCAACTTTTTCTTTCTTTCATTCCATCTGTCTTGGTTGATTGGTTAAAGAGAGCGCTTTGATAAGACTGTTCCGCAGAGAGTGTGGCTAAACATTTCTTCACCTTTCGGCCTTCAAAGGATGGTCAGAACTATGATCCCGATTGGATGAACTAGGCCCATATAACTTCTATCTAGGTAACTTAAAATTCACCTCTTTTTTCTTGTTGTTACGAAGACCAAATATCAAGACTTGAATCAATACTAAATTGACTTCTCTATCTAACAAAGGTTCACAAAGTTGTTCCCAGGTGCACCATTATAACTCGTTAGGGTCGAAGAGTTGATACCATTGTCTTGCCATATACACTTAGCAAACACTCATTCATAACCACCTATATCACTCCTCTTTAGCATCCTTATATCACCCCTACTCTTATGTTTAGGGAATTTGACATATCCCATCTAACAGGTACCGTTTAATCAAAACTAGTAGCTTCATGTACTCTAATCCCACTATGTACAACCTGACTAATCACAACTGAGGTCTAACCAATCAATTTTCCTTTTGTAAACCTTACCCTTTAGTCACATACTAATTATGTATAGCCAACACATAGATCATAATAGGAACTACCATACATATATCATTTGCAGCAAATGGCACACTTATCCCTAAGTTTTATAACCATGAAAAGAATACAAATTTTATTAGTACTTATTTTGGGTTTTTGGCACATACCATATAAAATCCAAATATTAACATACTCGGGATGATATATGGTGAGAATTTAGGCCTTGTCAGCCAACCAGGGGGATCTCTAGTAACACTATTGCACGGATACATCCATCTATCAGATTGTACCACTGCCTTATTCCAACTAAAAGAAACTGGTTAAACAATATCAATTTCGAGAACATGTGTAACGCTGAAAATTCTATGTATATCACAGACTAAGAACAAGTGTCCTCTACAGGAATAGATCCTATAAGTTTGGAGGAAATATAGAACTCAAGAGTTGGTTACATCCTCCTAAGAAGATATACCTGGGAATGCTACAGCTCATATATGAAACTAGGTAACCAATCATTTTTTAAGCATATACTATATCTTTCTCAATTGAACAAACGTGATACAAATGGTACAAAAGCAACTTTAGAGGCAAATGATGTAAAAGCCTTTACATACCTTGTGGAGTGAGACGATCGAATAAAATGAGCTCAATCTAGTCTAAATTTTGGAAAATTAAGGTCATTTTCTGTATGTTACATGTTGACACTTTAGCTACCGTTAACCTTAACTATAGTAAGCATAATATGAATAACATGATCACGTACAAGTGGAAATTGACTTCTTAACATTGCTCTATCGCACGATCTGGATTATGAAGGAAGGTAACATTTCCTAAATATCCAAAAAGCCCCCTAATTATAAATGTGGCACGCAACACATTCATAAGTAAGGCTCTACTAGACACGCCTTTGTACACTCCCTAGGACGAACTGCTCTGAAACCACTTTTTTCATACCCCAACCCAAGGCGAGTTGGACAAGTACCATATGCACACATGCTTTACAAGTGATCTATGATGAGACAGTGAACTACTATGCAGATAGATTTACTAATGAGAAGCTACATATACGTCACATGTCGAATAGTTGAACCAAAACATGTGACAAGTATAACTATGAATATAGATGATAGCTTTACAATGTCTACAAAGCCTCTACTGGAATCCATGACTGTACCACTATGAAAACATGCAAAGTAAACACTCGGCAAAGCCTCGAATCAACCTGGAGCTCACCAACAACCGTTGAGTATCATGTGCTTCTATTGGAGAGATCTACTAGCTGACTACATGTACCTGCAACATGAAATGTTGCGTCCCCAATAAAGGACGTCAGTATGAAAGGATATACTGAATATGTAGGGCATGATACAACCATATGTAAAATAAGAGCTCAAATAAAACCAAATACAAATAGATAAAGATTTCAGACAACATTTGCTTATACTTGTGGAATCATGTATGTTACATTCTTTTTTTTACTTTTCTGTACTTTATAATCTTTGTAAGGCATGTGATACAAATGACCAGGTGATCAGTGGTAGAAGAGGATGACCCATGATTGGCATTTTAACCCCTTGGATGTTGTCCTCATAATTACACAAATTGGGATCGACCCATGCTAGGCTTTCGCCCCTGAGCTGCCACCCTTTTATACCAATTGGGATCAGCCCATGCTAGGCTTTCGCCCCTGAGCTGCCACCATTCAATACCAATTGGGATCGGCCCATGCTAGGCTTTCGCCCCTGAGCTGCCACCATTCAATTCCAATTGGGATCGGCCCATGCTAGGCTTTCGCCCCTGAGCTGCCACCCTTCTATACCAATTGGGATCGACCCTTTCTAGGCTTTTACCCCTGGTAAGCCACCCATAATTATACCGATTGCTTCACTTAGCTTCTTTAATCTTTGAGATTGTTGTTTTGGGGTTCATAACTCTTTTGAGATTGTTCTTTTGGTGATCATAACTCATTTGAGATTGTTGTTTTGGTGGTCATATCCTTGTTGAGATTTGGATTATGGACCAGTAGTAGAAGCCATATGAATATGGACTTACGCAAATAACGATGACATGGGAAGCAAATGTGACAAAAACATAATAATTAGGAGCTTATATGACTCAGCAATCATTTTGACATCTCAAATTGAAGCACATATCAAGTGAAGACATTTAACATTGAGCCAAGAGATTTGAACTCTATATGGTAGTCAAATACTCACTAACTAATATCAAATACAAGGTGTGCATGAACGTGAAACCAAGGGGGAACGTGGTCAGATTCAACTTAAGGACGGATATATATTCCAAGTAAGTACATATAAAATGTACAATAGAGCAACTAGTGATCTTGTGAGGTAATATTACAGTCTAACACAATGGGAGTAATAACTAATAAAGGGAACATATGAAAATGTGAAAATATGACATATATGATGGAATAGACAATTGAAACAAGTTGGAAAGATATGGGAAGATTCTATATCCAACATATAAACATATGTACCATGTGTAATCTAGGATCATTTTGATTTATATAAGGGGAATACGTGCCAAGGGTACTTTAAAGATGAAACAAGTTTAAATCTTGCATGCTAACACTTGGTAGAGTAAGCACGTACATTTAGTAATAAACTCATATTAGAGTACTTTCTTTAGTGCTCTAGGGAGTAGGAACAACAACTATGCATCAGTCACTACCAAGGTAACTTAGAAAGCTCACTTTGTAATACAAGTGTTGGATTCATGCCAAAGAAATAGGAAATCGAATAGCTTTACATACCTTATTTTCTTACCAATATAACTATCACGATTCAGCCTCCCTTTTTGGTGCTAATCTATAATATAAGTCATGATTAATCTAATGTTAGTAGCTAATCATAATAAGACCCTAAAAAAAAATAGCTAAACACTTGACGGAAAGTAGGCCCATACAACCCTTACACAAATGGTGAACCACCACACCCTTCGTCTATTCATTAATACAACTTCATACATCATTTGCCAAGTTACCCAAGCTGCCCCTAACAACCATATACGTAAGGCATCCACTATCAATCCCCAAAAAAATTTCAGCATAATAGGAGAATATTGAACTCAAGGATTTATAACCATCCATGAGTTCTTGACAACTATATAAAAAATTCTCCACCCAAAAATTGTATTTAAAGAGAGGCAAAAATGGGAAATAGCCTTACCTTAGTTTCTGGAAATTTATCCCTTAAACTTGTACTTCAAGAACTAAAACTCTCCTTCAAACATTTACTTGAAAAAGGAGACGATATTCAAGAACCCTAAGGTATTTTAGGGCTGTTGTGTTAATCCAAGAAAGACCAAGAGACAAACTTAATAAATCTGAAATTTTACACGTTAAAAATGAAGAAAAAGAACTGATCTTTATCCCTATAAAAAGGAGGTGCATTAGCCAACTTTCTTGGCCAATTTTGGGCCATATATTGTCAAGTAGGTGACCCACCTACTTGGCCTTTTAACTTGGGCCTTTGTAACTTCAAAACTTGTTGGGCCTTGCTGCAAATTATCCCTCTATTCTTGTCAATTTGGGCCATAATTAATGCAAGTAGGTGATCCACCTACTTGGACTTTTCACTTGGGACTTTTTTGGACTTAAGAATATTGGACCTTGGCTGTCCATTTCCCCTTATTCTTCTAATCAACTTGGGACAGATTAATTCAAGTACGTGGTAGTATACTTGGCCCAATGACATGGTCAAAAGAGTCTTAGTAGGTGATGCACCTACTTGGTCCTTTGAGCTGGTCAATAAGTCAAAGTAGGTGATGCATGTAATTGGTCCTTTGAGATGGTCAATAAGTCAAAGTAGGTGATGCACCTACTTGGTCCTTTGGGCTGGTTAATAAGTCAAAGTAGGTGATGCACCTACTAGCTTAGTTAAGTCAAGCAACCACCTCAATATTTTATTCCATTTCTAGACCTTAATACATTTAACTTAACTTAAAACATATATACACTATGTCAATTTAAACTTTAGACTCAAATACTACCTTATAATCTCAAGTTTAAATACTTCCATCGATTTCAACTTAATCAGGTCGCATTAATATCTACGGACAGTTCACTTTAAACCTATTCTATTATCACTAGTCGCATAGGAAACGAGTCCATAACTATACCACAAGGCAATTTATAAGCATCATATAAATAGTACTAGTACATGTAGAATACTGGGTGTTACAGAGAGGGCGATCAAAAATAACTTTCGGTGAGTCACTGAGTGCACTCGGCCACCAAATCAGGCTTCTAGTCGAAAGTTACAAAACCAAAACTGAACATTAGCATGAAATTAAAGGCGATTAAGGGGGATTCGGTGAACCTCTGATTGGTTCAGCAAGCTTGACCCAGCTCGTCAAACAGGCCAACGTGCCTACTTTCAACCCCAACTTCCAAAATTAACTCCAAAACCCCCGAAAAAAAATCAAACTATACACTAACACAATTAAACTCAGACCCATAAGACCCATGCCCCCGGGGTACTTAGACTTCTCCCGGTTTGGCCAAAATTGTCACGCCTCAAATCTCACTAAGATAGACAGGCACCTGATGCCCTAAAGGCCCGAGAGAACCAACATGTTACCTATGCTTACTATGCATATAACTATGACAATCTTGTGACAAGTTAACATAGGATGCTGTGATACGAACCAATATAAGTAGAACCAAAACTTATATACAAGACTTGGTAGTTGAGGTCACAACTTGTTAAGACGCAACTGAACCATCTACGTAAGTCTACAAAGCCTCTAAAGGATAGAAAACCTTAGAGTAGGTCGGGACAGACCCCATTTTACCCTTAAATGCGATATAATACCAAAATGAATCTACCAAGGACTAAGTGAAGCTCTGAATCAACCTGGAGCTCACCAAAATTTTTGAGTGTCGTGTGCTCTTATTGAGGAGGTCTACTAGATGGAGTACATGTGCCTGCAACATCAAATGCAGCATCCCCTGTGAGGGACGTCAGTACGAAAAAATGTACTGAATATATAAGGTTGTAGCATATATAAAATAAGAATTCGAATGAAACCAAGTATCAATATAAATCAGAATAGAAGACCACCTTTGTTAACTCTTGTGGGATCATGTATGTTACATTCATGTATTTACCTTTTTTTGTGTTATGATCTTTATAAGGCATGTGATACGAATGACCAGCCGATCAGTGGTAGAAGAGGATGACCCATGCTAGGTATTATAACCCCTAGGATGTTGTCCTCATAATTGCACAAATTGGCATCTGCCCATGCTACGCTTTCGCCCATGTGCTACCACCTTTCTTTACTAATTGGGATCGGCCCATGCTAGGCTTTCGCTCCTGAGCTACCACCCTTCTATACCAATTTGGATCGACCCATGCTAGGCATTTTCCCCTGGGCTGCCACCCATAATTATACAGATTGTTTCACTTAGATTCTTTAATCTTTGAGATTGTTGTTTTGGTGGTCATAATCAGTTTTCATATTTGGAACAATGGACCAGTAGTAGAAGCCGTGAAAATAATACTTCAAGGCAGTAACACTGACATAAGGAACTATGTAACATCAATGCATTACTTGTGAGCTTAAATAACACAATTGACTTCAACTGACTAAGAGGAGGATTCACCAAACTTGTTTTTGCAAATACCATTTCTATACCAGCAGATAGGAGGATAATTACACAAGTATAGATTAGTGAACATATAATGAAGTAATTCTATACACTAAGGAGAGGGAGAACTATTGTTAGCTATTTGGAGATCGTACGCTACCACTATGTTTCCTTTACTAGGAATAGAACTTAGGAAATTCACTTATTGATACTAATCACAGGTATCAGATTTCATGCCGAATAATATTGAATCGAATAGACTTACATACCTTACCCTCTGACCAATACAACTATCACGATTCAGTCTACCCTTTTAGGTTTTAATCTACAATATAAGTCATGATAAACTAAAATTAGCAGCTATCACACCGTCAGCCTCGTAAAATAGTTCCTAACTTTGACAGATAATGATTTCATACAACCTTTAAAATAATGTGTATCACCACACCCTCCTTCTCTGCCCAATACATACATTATATATCCTTTTCCAAGATTACCCAAGCTACACCAACAATAATACACATAAAGCAGCCTCAAATATTCTTTATCATACAACCAATTATTGAACTCACCACCCCCTTGAGTTCTTTATGACAGCACACCCATAATTTCTCACTCAAATTCATACGTAAAGAGAAAGAAAATGGAGCAGTCACCTTACCTCAATTGCTGGAACTTCTCCTTATAACTTGATTCCTCTAGAACTTCAACTTCCCTGCACACTTAAACCAAAGAAGAGGAGAAAAATATCTTAATAGTTAAGGAAAGTGAGTAGTAGCTTGTGGGAACTTTTGTCTTGTACTCATTAAGCATGAATAACATGTTTTCTAGTCTTCCATGGGAAAATTAAGCTAAATCCATAAGTGTTTCTCTTACCTTTGTTTGAAGATATGAGGGTTTCTTCAAGAACCCTAGAAGGAATTTTTTAGGCTGCTCTTGAGGGAAGAGAGAGAGATAGATGAAGTAAATTATGAATTTTGTGTGTTTAAAGTGAGTGAAAAGATCAGCTCATATTGGATTTATATGGAGCCTCCTTGACCATAAAAAAATAATCCTCTAGAACCTCCCTTTTTTAGTCCATTTTTAGCCACTAATTGGTCAAGTAGGTGATGCACCTGCTTATGTACATCAAGCAGCTCAAAAGGTCAAACTAGATGATGCACCTACTTGCTTTCACTTGGGCTTAAATATATTGGGCCTTGGCAGATTTGGTTGCCGAGCTTTAATTTCATTTTCCTGTTATTTAACTTAGTTTGTCCTCAAGTGAGTCCATTATCATAGTCCCAAATTTGATGCATAAACCTTGGCTTTTTAACTAGATCCATATAGCTCAAGTAGGTGATACACCTACTTGGTCCTTTAGACTGGTCAATAAGGCAAAGTAGGTGATGCACCTAATTGGTCCTTTAGACTGGTCAATAAGGCGAAGTAGGTGATGCACCTACTTGTCACCTACTAGTTTAGTTAAGTCAAGAAAGAAGTTCACTTATTTTAATCCATTTTCTAAATATTTATCCCTTTTGCTTTAACTTAGCACTTAACTTTCAACTTTAAGCGCAAGTTTCGAGTTTAAATATTCCCATTGGAGTTAACTTGCAGTATGCATGCTGAAAAGTGCAGGGCACCACATCACCTTCCGAGCTAGTTTAAACCAACGCTAATCATAGAAGAAACATGGTCACTCACCTATACTATAAGGCTATGTCAAGTATCACAAAAATAGAACAAGCATATGCATAACACGGACTGTTACAAAAATTGGCCATTTGATGACTTACGCCCTTAGTAATGACATCAAATGCTCCATCATCGGGTAAAATGTGTCAGTTAGCACAATTATGGGCTACTCAGACTTCACCCCACTAGACCCAACAAAAAATTAGCACAACCCAACAATTTAGATCTATTTGAAAGAACAAAATTTGGAAAATTAACAATTAGGTATTTCAGGCATGATATTCAAATTAAATTCGGCAAACAAGCATAAAAATATGGATTCAGAGAGGCCCAGCACACAGCATTAAGAACAAAATGATTGCAAATGAGTATAATCACTAAATACGAGTTTGGGGTTCAGAAAACAAACCGTTAATATCGAATAAATACTTTGAAAAGCAAGTCGGCAAAGAATTCCAACTGTAAACACAAGATTGATGACTAGGTAGTGGAATATAAAGAAAAAATATAGAAAAATATAGTGCGGGTGTGATCTTGGGAAATTAAAAAGTGAGGGAATGTGAAAGAGTTTAAAATTTTAAACCTTTGGCCTTTAAAACCGTTCAGTTCTCGCCCTTTCAGCGACATTAGATTTGGTTGCCGAACCACTCGGTGACATGCCGAGTGGTTACTTACCTCGTTGAGTTTTACAGTACCTCCAGTTAATGTGGGGTCCAAACGGCAGACAAAGTCACGATCGCCAACCTGTTCGGTGATTCACTGACTTGTCCATGGGCTCACCGAGTTTTACAGACTCCAACTTAATAATTTCTTGAGTCCAACAGCGGTCTAAGTATGGCACGCTGACTGGACATTTTGCTCGCCAATATGTACCTTTCAAACACATTCCACTTTTTCACCTGCACAATCAACACACGATTATTCCAAAAACAAAAATAACGCAATAAAAACATGTGTTGCCTCTAAAGAAGCGCCTTCGTTAATTTCTTGGCACGATGCAAGTCCTTACTCAAACTTCATTCTTGGGGTTGGCCATAGTGTCACTCGGCAACCCACCCCCCCATTGTTGTCTTGTGTTTAAATGAGATGAAATCTGACCCATTTGGGTCTCCAACTACTTGATAGAGATAGAATGAGAGGTAACCATTTGGCTAAGGGTCGATACATCTTCCTTCATGTCTTTCAAAATTTTATCGGACCCCTCAACCTTGTTGAGAAAATGCGACAGCATATCATCAGACCAACCACCCTCAGAATCGTTGGGCTTTTGACGCTCGTGGGGAGGAATATACCTATCCTTCTCCCTATCTATTTCCTTTCATGTGGGGTTATGATCCCTCCACTCTCTATCACGATCTCTCCAACCTTCATCCCTATTCCAACCTTAGTTACCACCCTGCCTCGGGTAGTTTACACGATCACCACCTCCTTGATTGGCTAGGAAGTTCATTTCCTCATTATATAACGTTTCAAACTTGGCCTCTTCGGGATTTACACATCTAACACCCACATCATTGACATTTCTAGCACCAACTTCCATGACATTTTTGGACAAAGTGTCAAGTTGGGTCATGATCTTTGCCATGTTTTTGTCCCTCGCTTGGTCTTTCTTAAGCTGCTCCTTGGTCAATTTAAAAGTGAGAGGGGAGACCTGATCTTCGCGGGTGTACCAAGCCCGATCAATTTTGGTCATACCATCCAAAAGTTGTGCTGCTATAATGTAAGGTTATTGTATCAAACCTCCTAGAAAAAGTTGATCAGGTACGTCCTTGTGAATTAAAACTTCAATAAAAATATTGGAGCAAAACGTTGTCGGGCAAACCATGAGTTAGGCATTGCAACACCAACTTCTTAAATTTTAGCCAAGTCTCATGAATCGGCTCACCCTCCAAATGCTTGAAGCTTTGGAAGTTGTCCTGAAGTGTGATCATCTTCGAAAGAGGGAAAAACCGCACTTCAAATGCGGTGACAAGCTCTACCCACGAAGTGATGGATTCTCTTGGCAATTCAGCCAACCGCTTACATGCTTCTCCCATTAGAGAAAATGGGAACAACCTCAACCGGACCGACTCTTGGGATATGTTCTTGAAGGAGAACGACCTGCACACATCAACAAAGTTTCTTATATGCTCATGTGGAACACAACGTTCCCTTCATCCGGAGGCAAGCGAATGGCACCAATTCCACCCATTAGAGGAGGGTCATTAACAATCGGCTCATTAACATCGTTGAGGTTGTCGATGTCATCTTGGTGGACAACTTAGCTACCATTGCTTCTGTTGACACTCATTTCCTCTGATTAAAACATCAACACACAAACCAAAACTAAAAATAAGTAGATTCATGTATGACTAACAAGAATAAAATTCAACTTCCACAAAAGAATCGTAACCAATACCACTCCTCGGTAGCGATGCAATTTTGATTAATAACATTTTCAAAGACACTTCATCCAATTCTAAGCATCAACGGTTGTTAATTAGTATATAACCAAACTAAGTGAGTAGGGGTCGAATTCCACAGGAAGCGGTATCTGTTTAAGATTCAATAGTAAAGTGTGAACATGGTCAAATCAGTCATAGGAATAGAAGTTTTTGAATAAAAACATTATCCAAATCAGGGGGTGACACGAATGTCAAATGAGGGGTTTTGGTTTGAAATTATCTACTACAACAGAAGCAAACAATACAAAATTGCAATAATGAGATGGGTTCTGGGGATTGCATTCAATTATAGGCTAATATAGACAAATGGGTAATTAGGTAATTGCAACTATTAAAAAATAGCTAAATATTAGTGAGTAAGCTAGACTATAGAGGAGGTAAAATTTCTCCCGAACAATTTACCCCGAATCAAGTCGATTTCTCTCGAACATCGACAAACATGGAAAATAAGACCAGCCTGCACCTTAGTCCATTCACTCTCTCGAGCTGAATGTGTGGAAAAGGATTTAGGATTCTCTCTCTCGAGTTGAACCCATCACAACCCAATACCCACAAACCATCAATCAATAATCTTAGTTTTAAAACCTCTCTCTCAAGCAAGCCAAAAATACAAGGGTAGAACTGCATTTGCAACTACAATTCTTAAATTAAACAACAATTATTGATTGAACTCACTTCTAAACAACATTTAAACTAACAATTAGCAATACACATAAGGTAAATCAACCCATAATCACATAATCACACCCCAAGAACTGGGGTTTTAGCTAGACATAATAAAAATGTAAAAATCATTACCAAATTGAGTTTCCATCAACTGGGTAAGATTGATTTCGTCTTTACAAAGGTCCAAATCAAAGAATCTCAAAGACCCACTTCCAATTTCTCAAAAGTGAAAAACTTCAATTCTTTAAAGCTAAAGGAAAACTAGAGAGAACTTGTCTATATGCTTAAAACGAAGAAAAATATATTATATTGGATACTCGAATTGAAAAAAAGATACTTAACAAACATGTTCAAAAATGTATTTATAGTCTCCAAAAATGTGTTGCGAAGAGTCACTCGGCGAAGTAAGTCGGGCTCGCTAGTCCACTCGGCGATCCTCCCTTTGGTCAATTCCATAGCCCTTCTATATTGGCCATCAACATCCTCAAGGTCTGTAACTTTGGGCAATCCAACACTACATCACAGAACCACTCGGCGATCCGCCAACTTCTCCTTTCTCTCGCCAACTTGGTTCTTTCCTTCAGGGCTTGGCACACTAGAAATTTAGGTAGTCAGGAAGCTATTCAGTGACTCACCAAGTGGACTTGGCGATCACCATGCTTTCTTTTCTTCATTCTTTCAGCTTGCTTTGTTCCTTTTTGCAAATTAGTGTCCTTGCTTTGTTTCTAAATCCATATACCTTGAAATCAAGGGTTTTACATCAGTTATTAGCACGAAATAAGTATTTGAGGACACTAAATTATTGTAAATGAATCCCCAAATGATTCCAAATCTCGGACTCATCAATAGGCCAAGTAGGCCGGTGGGGAACATATCTACAAAATCTCGTACAACACGCACATACTCAACCAAAGGGACCTCCCTACTCATATCCCGCACATATGCCAAATAGGGTAGAATAAAAGAGATGACTCCAATTGGTGTGCTACTAATAAAGCCCTGCCACACCACCGGAGGAATACTAGGCATGGCTAAGATATCAGTCTTAGAGAAACAATCTAAAACTGTGTGATATGTGTATAATCAGTCCATGCCCAGAATAACATCAAAATCAAGAATATCTAATAACGCAAGGTCAGCCCAGGTGTCACGCCACTGGATAGTAACTAAGCATGATCAAAACACCTCATGCACTACTAAAGACTCACCCACGGGGGTCGACACATGCAATGTCGTTGCCATAGGCTTAGAACTCATACCCATACAAGAAGAATAATACGTAAACACATAAATATAAATAGAACCAGGGTCAAATAAAGTTGAGGCGGGCTGATGGCATAATAGAATCGTACCATTGATCATATCATCAGATGCCTCAGCCTCCCCCCTCGCTCGAGCCTCATAGAAATGGCCTTGTATGCTTCTGACCTGGACATCAGTCCTACCTCTTGAACTACCACCCTCGAGACCACTATGAATACCCTCATAACCACCGCGACGGTCCTGACCCTGACCTCGACCTCTAGCTAGACGTGCTGCTGGTAGAGCTGTCTATCGAGCATGAGAAATCTGTCTATGCATAGGACAATCTCTAGACCAGTGACCCAACTCACCACAATCAAAGCAACTCGACGATGATCTACACCTAGAAGAACGGCCACCATGGCCTGAACCACAAGATTGGGAGGCATGGCTCTGATTGGAGCCAATCTCACTCTGACTCGATCCACCTCTGAAGCCTGCAATGTGCTTGCACAGGCTGCCTGGCCCTACTGATACCGCTGCATGGGCCCTTCATAGGATCCCCATTGCTCGGAACGGGACCCAATGTAGCTACCCTCATATCTGACTCTTTTGTCGCTGGCCCCTTGGGCCTCACGACAGAGCTCCTCAATAGGGCGAGGGTGATCAACAACATTCAGAAAATAACAACCCATGGAGACTATGGACTGAGTCTCAATCCAAAGTTTAAGCGTCAATCCATGAACAAAACACCAAACTCTCTCCTCCTCAATAGGTAAAATCATGGTGGCATGATGGGAGAGCTCATGAAACCTCACCTCATACTTTGACACCATCATGGAGCCCTGATCCAACTTGGAGAACTACTCCCAGAGGTGATCTCAGACACTGCGATGGATAAACCAGGCCAAGAAGGCCTCAAAAACTCTTTCTAGGTGACCAGAGGTAAACCAGTTAGCCTAGTCTGATAAATGTACATAACCACTATTTGGCTGTCCCATCCAACTGATATTCAGTGTAGTCGGCCCCTCTTGACCCCACAAGACCCAAATTATAAATGGAATTTTTAGTTTTTCATAAAATATTGCTCTGTTAATGGAATTTTTACTTTTTAAGAAAATATTTCTTTATTAATTTATTTTGATAAAGTAAAGTGAAGTTAATATTTCTCTTGGTTAATAGCTGTTATGTTGGAGAGCAGCAACTAGAACCTCAAAATTAAGAAAAAATTAGGTACCTTTTATAAAGACATGGTTGAAAAATTAACCTCCATATGCCTCGTGGTTAGCATAGACTGTTGATAACTCATCTATGAATCTTTATACCCCCTCTTGAAGAGATGTTCCTATATTCATAATGATAGCAAGTATGTGGAGTTTATTTTGGAACTGGTTACTTGTAGAGTATATGGATGTTTTTAAGGTCACACTTTGCTGCCATTAGCCAACAAAAGAGAATCGACCACATTAAAGGGCATGGTTAAGGCATTAAATGAAATAGGCTCTTCCTTTTTTAATAACTCAAGATTTTCATGAGGTGGAACTTACTATTGAAGATGAAGGAAGTTGATGATTGAAACATGTCAAAGTAATAGGTCAAATGAAAATTTCTGACGTGTTTACATCACACGTGTTTAGAAAACTACTGTATATTTAGAGTCACACTAGGATTAGACTACTTATATCGATTAGGATTATATTACGACTATGATTAGATTACGATTAGGATTATAGTACACCTAGGATTAAATTATTTATGATTGCATTATTATTATTATTATTATTATAGTAGTAATATGTATTGTAGTAGGACTCTAAGTATAGTTAACTTAGGACTCTACAATTTTCTCCTTATATAAGGAGTATGTACTCAACAATTTTAATTAACAATACAATCCTTGATTTCCCTAGTCCTAGATGTGAGATTTCTACATGGTATTAGAGCATAAAAGCTCTTCCGCTCTGAGTATTGATAAAAAAAAAATAAAAAAAACCACACGTTGCAATGGCTCCTTCTACCAACATTATGTCCACCTCCTCACTTAATCAACTCATTGCCGCTTGCTCCATTAAACTTAAGCCAACAAACTAACTCATATGGTGGACACAAATATCCCAATTGATTAACCTGATGAAACTAACATATCTCATCACAGAGAATGAACCATGAAAAAGTAGTTGTTCCACTGGACATACTACTGGGAAAGTTGTAGCAGCTTAGAAGGATTCAAAAGATAGTAACACCATTGATGATTGGAAGGAGAAAGATATGTTGCTAAGTAGTTGGATCTTAGGCACCTTGATTGAAGAAAGCATGTACATAATTGTGGGTTGCTTAACTGCCTAGGAGATGTGGGAATACTTGGAAGAAGTTTATCTTCAAGCAACAAAAGATAAGTAGTTTCAGCTTAAACAACAACTACAAGGTGTTAGGCTAGAAACCAAAAATATTGATGAATACATCGAGGAATTCAAACGCATATGTGATGGTCTTGAAGCCAATCACAAATCCGTGGATAAAGATAGCAAAGCAATTAATTTTGCTAGAGGTTTAGGTCTCAAATACAAGACCTTCAGGACTGTCATGTTAGGTTAGACATCACATTCCACCCTTAATCAAGTTATTAATGCTCTCACGGGTTTTGATAGAAGGAAAGATGAAGAAGAGGTGCCACAACAAAACCATAACATGGTATTCTCTACCCAAAGAGGCTAGGGAAGAGGAAATAACAACATCAACTCTAGAGAAATAAGTTTCAAGCCTGCTGGACAGGGAACATGTTCTCAGAACAATCAATATGGACCAGGTTCTCCAAATAATAAAAGTTTTCCAAGTGGAAATACGAAGAGGAACAGTACTGAGTCATGTCAAATATGTGGTAGGAATTATCATGCTGCTCTCAAGTATTTTTACTGGTGGGACTACACGTATAAATTTGCAGATGAACTATCACAAGCAACGACTTGACATCACATTCATACGGAAGCATTCACAAAACATTTTTTTGCTGAGTATTCAAAGCAAGCTAGGAGTAACCATTCCTCTACTCTCCAGCTTTAGGGGATGTGTTGAAGATAAAGGAAGCTGATGATTGGAACATGTCAAAGGAACAGGTCCAACAAAACTTACAGACATGTTTACAACACACATGTTTACAAAACTGCAGTAGATTTAGAGTCACACTAGGATTAGACTACTTATATCGATTCGGATTATATTACAAGTAGGATTAGATTACAATTAGGATTATATTACGAGTAGGATTAGATTACGATTAGGATTGTAGTACAACTAGGATTACAATATTTATAATTGCATTATCATTATTTTTATAGTAGTAATATGTATTGCAGTAGGACTCTAAGTATAGTTAACTTAGGACTCTACAATTCTCTCCCTATATAAGAAGTATGTACTTAGCAATTTTAATCATCAATACAATCCTTGATTTCTCTAATCCTAGATGCGAGATTTCTACACTTACTTCAACAATGATACACTAAATGCATTGTTTATCAAGTTAGTCTTTCCAAATTTTCAGCCTGGGAAATGTCTTTACACAACTGCGAGAGAAGTTGTTGAAAATGCACTTGATTCTGCTAAATCCATCTCTGAACTTGTAGTTGTAGAGATAACCATGTAAGTGATTATTTTGTCTATTTTAGATAACTACTTCAATGAGCTAACCGAGATCCATTAATGGGAAACCTCTCTTCAAAGCTTAGTGTTGTTTTTTGTTTTGCTTCTGTAGTGAAGAGATTGGCAGAAGTAAATTTAATTCCATGATTGGTCTGGCTGACCATGAGCGTAGAGATGGAGTCCTATATGATGATTTTGAGACAACAAAGGCTCGTGAGGTGTGTAAGCAGTGATTTACTCTCAGTTAGATGGCATTGTGATTTTTATCTTATGCTCACTGTTTGACATTTAGCAAATTTCATTTATGAAATATTTTTCTAGAAAATTTCATTAGATGGCATTGTGATTTTTCTAACTATTTTGTCTATAAAAGACTTGCCAATGAAGCTTGGGTTCTAGAGATTCAAGCAAAGAGTGTTGCTCTCAGGAAGAAAGTAAAAGACCCTGCAACTACAAAGGTAGCTAAGGGTAGGGAGGCATCATATTATAGGGTTACATACAAGGTATGATCCGTTTCTCTTTGTTCTTCTATATGCTGACTCTGGTCTAAGTATGCAAGACAAGAAAAGTACATTGTTGAATTAAATCAATTTACCAGTTTAGTGGAAGATTATTCCTCCCTAAAAGACTTAAATTACTGTACTTTGTTTCTTATATAGCATAATGGAAGAGGAATGCCTCATGATGATATCATGAATATGTTTGGACGAGGTATGATGTGCTTGTCATTTCATGTTATTTTACCAGTGGAAACTTCTGCATGTTCCTGCTTTTTGTTCTGC
Organism: Solanum stenotomum; assembly: GCF_019186545.1. NCBI lineage: Eukaryota > Viridiplantae > Streptophyta > Magnoliopsida > Solanales > Solanaceae > Solanum > Solanum stenotomum. The sequence continues at coordinate 27,625,888 of NC_064287.1, forward strand.
TCCAACCTCTTTCATTTTTTCTTGACCTTTAATTAGGAGGAACAAAAGTGTTTTAGACGTTTGATACATTCGTTTCAACTTTCATCTCTAAATTTGTTTATTTTTTATATCTTTTTGTTATATTTATCTTGTTTGTTTTTATATTTTAATTATTATAAACTTTAAATATGGATCCCGTAAAAAAGTAGTTGTAAAAAACAATTTATGGAAAAAAGGTGCTCCTAGTAGGGGTTGGGGAGGAAGTAGTTCTCATTGCAGCCTAGATTTAAAACTAATACCGACGATTATACTCATATTGATGAAACTTTTTTATTTCATGTCCCACTATTTTAGAATTTAAATATGAATATTAAGTAGACCATGAAACCTTAAATAGATGGTTTGCTAATTTTGAGGAAAAGTTGGAGGAAGAAGTAGAAATCGAAAATCAACACTTAGATGACACCCCTACTAGTCTAGCCACAAAATTACCGCAATAAAATGAACTCCCTCTATAACCACTATTCAGCTTTACTGAAAATTCTTTTGACCTCTAGGGGAGAACAATCAGTGCAGTCATATACGTGTTAATTTCCCATAATAAGAAGTTGGGTATAAAGCCTAAGGTGACCTTGGGCCTTTAGTTTGTTGGTTTCCTGTAATGTGTGGCCTTCTGTAGGACTTCACAAAGGTTAGTATTGTGGAGGTTATTTATGCACCTTTATGTTGTTGATTATAGTCAATTTATGATGTTTTGTGTACCTTAATTTTGTTGGTTTTTCGTGTGATTTAGTATCAGAGGAAATGTATTTAAGGGCCTAATATCTCTTGCAGCATCTTTGTTGTGGCAGTAGCATGAAACTTGTGCAGAAAAGAGTAGTGTCGAGTCATTTTTGTTGGCCTAAAGCATTTGTGTAATCCCATTTAAATGTGATTGGTAATGTTGTACACAAGTGAAAATGTTAAGAATGTGACAACTATAACGGGTGGCATGTAACATTTGAACTTCACTGTCATACATGAGAGGATATAATGTTGCATAAACTAATAAGTTCACATCTTTTTTTTGTATGGTTGATCTACCAAAACTCCTTATAGACATTTTATCCATAACAAGAATCTTATCAGAAATAATACACCGAGGGTGTTGTACGTATGATAGTATAAATGCAAAAAGTAAATGTATCGCATACTATAGGCTTACAGTGATGGGGGTTTCTGTTTAGAAATTAGCCTAAAGGGATAGGGTAGTAGACCTAGAGGAATAATGTATCCTTAATGAAATGATCAGAAAGTCAAGCTTACAGTTAAAAACCTCACATTAATTCTACATCGCATTTTATTTTTCTGTATGTTTGGCATTTAGTGTGTCATATTTCACACATGTACAGGACAATGGAACTCGAAGATGGTGGTCATGAAGGTTCCTTCAGAACAAGATTAGAAAATATTTTTTTCAAAGGAAGTGTAAAACTGAATTAGAAAAGCATTCAATAAGATTATGCATCTATGTAGCATATGCAATCATTTGAACTGGCAGTTTGCTTTGCCTCGAGGATGATTTTGTGGTTTGCATCTTGGGTTATTTTTATTCTATAAACACTTGATTATCCAGTATAAGGTCTATCAAAAATAACTTCTCCACCCCAAGATATGCGTAAGATTTTCTTATGTTGTTCACTTTTTGGGATTGCATTAACTATGTTGTTGTTGCAGTTTAAGTGCTCCTCATTTTGAAAATTAAATTGGTTAATTTATGACATTTATAGTTGTGGGTGTTCTTTGTTGAATGTTTTCTGATTATCAGTGGAAAGCATTACTTGTTTAATAATATCCTCCATATTTGAATTTTATTACTGCTTTTAGAGTCTGATTCTGATGTTGTAGTTTAAATGCTCGTTCCATGACTTTTGTGTGCTATATCAAGATAGAGAATCTCTATATCCTTTGGTATCTTCATCTTTATATTGTGAAGAGAATTTAGGGTTGTTCGTTAAATTCTGGCACATCACAGTGTTCTAACTAAATAATTTCAATATCATACAGGAGAATGCACAAAAAATTGTCGAACATTTATCTTCTGATACACGAGTGAAGAAGGCTCTATGGTTGTGTATCTTTCCACCATGAAGCTCTCCCTTGAAGCATACAACATAAATGTTGATCAATTTGAAGTCTATGGGTACATGATCAATGTTGTGTTTTCTGACAGGTTCTTTAGCACTTTTTAAGCATGTTGCTGAGGCTACAAAGTACTTGAACTTTATAGTCAGTCTTTGTTAGTTTCATCTTATGCTCAATTATAATTTTTTAAGATCATTTATTCCTATCAAACTACTTCCTAATTACATGTGCCTTCTCAATCTTTTCCCTGTTGATTATAGTAAACGTGCAAATATTATTTTTCTTTGGTAGTCCCTTGTATTCTCTTTTGATATTTGGACAGTGAGGACACAATCTCATTTTTATTTGGGGATGCCTCCCTTGTACTTATTTTGTTGATTGTTTCTGCATAATGTGATTGTGCCCTTATCGAACGTACTTTTCTTTCTTTGTTATGGATTAGTGTACCCTTGTCGGGCTTTGATATTGTGGCTATTTATGTTGATTATGTTGGATTGGTCTATTTTAGTTTTTTATTTGTAGATTTTAGCTTCTTTGTTTTTTTATTGACGATGTTTGATGATGGATAGAGAGTGATGACTTTCTAAAGCTTAAATCATCGATTCCTTGTGAGTGTTTGATTGGTGTTGATTGGGCGAACTCTCAGTAACCATTCTCGAATAGATGTATGATGTTCCTTAATGAATAGTGTTGAGCATACCTCTCATTTTTTAAAAGGTTGAGCATGTTATGAATGATTTTGTGACACCTCTTACAACTCTTTTTGTGACTTTTGATTTGTTAGCGGTTAAAATGTTCAATGCTACTTGTATTTTGAAATGGAAGTAAGATTTTGAACCATCTTGATTGGTTTGCACGCCATGCCTAGTGAGTTGTTGAATAACACCTTTTGTTCGATTTTGTCAACTAGAACTTGCCCAGTTGGTCTTGAAATGTTGGTCTTGATTGAGTTTCGTTGGAGAAATGATCTTAGGCTTTCTTTGATATTTTTGAAGTCCACTTGACCTAAAAATCCTACCTTTGCACTGAATATATCCTTAGTTGTCCCCTTTGAGCCTAATCCTTTTTATTGGCAACAACATTAAAAGTCTCAGCCTTTTTGAAAAAGTTCCTTGAACTTGAGGTTGTGAAAGTTGAGACTAAAAGCCTAAGTTGCGGGTTTTATAGGAAATTAATTGAAGGGATGCTTACCACATGAGGGCTTGATATAAAAAAGGAAAAAAAAGAGAAATTGAGGGATGTATGGAATGTATTAAAGCAACAAAAACCTTTGAAAAAGAAAGAAAGAAGATGAATAAATGAGACTTGAATCCTCCAAAAGTTTAAAATGGTTGCATGTGGGAATCTAGAGTGGAAATAAGAAAAGAAAAATGAAAAATAGTATGGAATTTGTATGGGTTTAAAAAGTGAAGAAAAGTGGAGAAAGTTGGAAGTGATGAATTGTTCTATAATGTTCAAGGAGGGTGTAGTCAGTTATACCTAAATGATGTCCTAACCTTCGCTAAGCCTATATTACAAGCCTAACAAAGTCCTTTGAGATTTCTAATCAAATAAAGTTGAGTCAATGTTGATTGAAAATATGGGCAAGCCTATGATGTGACATTTGTGTGCATGAGATGATTCTCTGTGAGTGTGAGTATTGCATCTTTGTCCCTTGTCTTGTTTATATGTGTGTGTGGTTTCGGGATACTTCTTTCTTGGGAGGGCATGTAAGTTAAAAAAGTGGTGATTTTGAAAATTCCTAGCTGAGTCAAGTGGTGAAAGAATTAGTGAGTTGAGCCATTTATTGAGTTTGAGTTGGTTTCACTTAAATGATTCTTGGTTCTTAAAAAGGTTTCATGAGAATGAGAGGTTTTTTTTTGTGAAAATTTGCATGTGGACTATTTGTTAGTACCAACCGAAGTCATTACCTTTGTGCTTAATTGAGAAAGGGAAATTGATTTGTGGTGTGTCTTGAAATAAGAGCCTCTTGTATTTTTTTTGTTTTCTTTACTTGAGGACCAACAAAGTTTCTAAGTTGGGAGGAGGGGGATGTTGATGATTGGTGGATTTTTACTCATTTGAGGCTCTTTTTGTAGTTATTTTGGCTTGCTTTAGTTTAGAATCTGTGATTTTAATGTGGTTCTTTTCATATATGCATAAAATGAAATGGAGAGTTGGTTTAGGAGATATTTGAAGAAACCCAGTGAACTTGAGGCAAAAAAAGGGGTTAAGAGCTGAAAATGTGGTTTATGGAAGGGAAAATGCCCTTCGAGAACGTGCTTGTTAGGTATTTTTATTGACGACGAACACTTACTCTTTGAACTTATTTTGAGGGCAATTTGACCGTTATCAATTAGTTAAGATTTTTGTAAAAAGTTCTAAACATGTGTCTATATTACTTCCTAGTGATTCTAAGCTTCAACTTCTTTTCACTGTTGTGTTGAATCCACCATCTTAAACAGTTTGATCAAATTGCATTGTTGCTCTTGGAGATTTGGCAGTTCGTTTTCCTAATTTGTTAGAGTCATGGACATAGCATATGTATGCATATTTAAGAGATCCATCAGTCTTGTGTGGAAGAATGCTATATTAGTTCTTTTTCAGATGATACTGAATGACATGATGTAGAATTTATATCATCTTGATTTGTGTGTATCATTAATTGATGAAAGTTTATATAAATAAAATGGACATCTGTTTGGAAGATGAAGATGAAAGAATTTCGAAGCTTGCCAAACTTCCTTTCATGAGTTGTCAATGAAAGGTAGTATATTTATTAAAACTTTCTTTAAAAGATAATGACATTTTTGTCTCATATTGTTGTCTCTTCTGATTTATTACAGAAAATGGCCAAGATGGCTCAAGCACATGGGGCTCTTTTGCGGTAAGATAACATTATTATGTTCCTAGTACTGTCCCATCCTTTGGAGCTTGGAGAAGGTATTTTGCAAATATTTTTTGTTCCGCTAATTGGAATACTCTCCAATAACATGCATCGGATATTGTTATGCATTCACCTACTAAGTTCATATCCGGTCATAGTGATCTCATGGCTGGTGTATTTGCTGTCAGAGGAGAAAGGTTTTTCCTCTATTTCGCATACATTTCATAATTTGATTTATTGTTATCTTATGGTTGTATATTCATAGTTTTCTTGGGTCTTTTTTGGTCGCCCAAACCAATAATCACATTAGGAGCTTGACTGTAGTGAATGTGAGTTTGTAAGTAGACCCATTATTCGTTTCTCTAGCAATGTTCGATTTTGTGTATTCGTTAGTGAACGAGTTTTCTTCCCATACTCCTGGTTGTAAGCTCAATCTTGTGGAGTCACTTAAGCTTTAGGCTTTGTGTTTGGAGTTAGCATCTAAGGTATGTTTTTCCCCTCCTTTCTACTCAATCTTGGGTAAGTGTTTTTGAAATGGTCTCATTGATAAGTGTTAAATTAATGTTTAAATTGCTGAAATTGTTGGGCTGTTTTTGTTTGTGTGGGGATTAATTAAGTTGAGGGCTAGATAGTTCATGAGTTTTGGTGGAGCTTAGGGGACAGCTTGTGTGAAAATTGTGTTTAAAAAGGCTGCCCCCAACATTTTTGATAAAAGACCCCAACCCAATTTTAAATTCTGGAGAAGATGATTGAATAAGAAAACGTTTTAACACAAAATTACTAGCATTCTATGTGCCTCTCTATAATTTGTTTCCCTCAAATTGCATATCAATTTCCTGCTAAAGTCGGGTATTAGGTGTTGCAGAAAATTGAAGCTTCAATTGTGTGAATTAGTTCAAAGATGCATCCTAAGATGAAGCCCATAAATCAACCCTGCGAGGTTGTCGCTAAGATTTTCATCAGCTTTGTCTCTATCCGCCAGGTTAATGTTTTTCTCTATTTCCCTTTGTTATTTAGTATTTATTCTCTATATACATTTGTATATCCTTACTTTTATTTGAAACTTTGAGATGATTGTTGGAACAACATTCAGTAGTATTTTTAAAGGAATACATAGAAGTTAGTAGATGGTTAGGGCTATGAATAAGTTGTTAGTACTACAGTTTATCAAAAACCATTCTGAAGTTTAAATAACATATAGAAGGACTTTCCTTCTTCCTGATTACTTTTGTAGAGATTTGGTTCTGTTATGCTTTTGGTGTTTATTAGTTTGTAACTTGTTTATCTTTTGACTGTTGAATGTCTTTTGATCTCATCAATGCCGTAATTGAATCAAACATTATTTACTTTTGATGCTTAATGTGCTTCTTTGTATCCTGTATGCTTTAGAGGTGTCATAATTATTGCAACCAAGTTGTAAAGAGTAAGATTGTATAGGTATGCAAGCGGTTAACAAGATGGTCATTATGCTTATAATAGTTAGAAACTTGAAGTAGTCAATTGACATAGAAATATACGGTGATGTGTATTCCATATTATTAATATCTCAAAATTCCCGTGTCGGTTTTTTTCTAGTTTTAAATAATAGTTCTCACTACCAAGTTCATAGCTTTACTTTAGTTTCATAGCGTGGCTGTAGAAGGATAATTTTTACCATTTTTCTCTTTGTCCACATAGTTGATTTTCACGGTTTACAGACATTTCAAATGATTCGTATTCAGTTAACATTATACCTTAATTGTGTATTCCATGATAGTAATATCACAAATTTATCGTATCAACTTTGTTCTAGTTTTAAACAATAGTTCTCTCTACCAGGTCCGTATCTTTTAGCTTCGTGGCGTGCCCGTAGAAGGGAAATACTTATGTACTCAAAAATCCAAAAATAAACCTTATGATTTCTTTTGAAGATGATTTGTTTTCTTGTGAAAAACAATTGTTCTCTCTACCAAGCCTCTAACATGTGTTTGGCTTTACTGAAAACTCTTTGACCTCTAGGGGAGAACAATCAGTCGCACTACCACAAAAGAGACATTTAGTGGCAATAGATTTTGTTTTTATTGCCACAAAAAGTTTAGCGGCAATTAAGTTAATGCCATTGCAGCCAATGTCACTAAAGCCTTTAGTGGCATTTATATAAAGTGCTGGTAAATATCCATCTTATTGCCGCTAAAATAATTTGCCTAGTGGCATTTATATAGATTGCCGGTAAATATTCTTTTTATTGCCGCTAAAAGTAATCAGCGTTTAGTAGCATTTGTTGCTTTTAGCGGCAATAAAAGTGATATTTAGCGGCAATTATCATTATTAGTAATTTTCTTATATTTTCTGACATTTGTTATTATCGGTAAAACTATGATAATTGACAGAGACCTATTGTAGTGATAATTATTATGGTAAAACAAAAGATAATAATAGAAGAATTACGAAATTCAAACAAATCATTCATATAAAACAAGATCAATCAATACATCAACTTTCTTGTATTTTGGTGGTAAAAAAAGGTATGAATTATCTAAACAGTAAGCATGTGTTCAAGTTATCAAAAAGAGAGAGATGATGTGTTCAACAATGAAAAAATTAAGAGATCGAGTCCTTTGTTTTTCCTCGGTAAAATTATGACAGCTTGAATCATGATCATATGTGCAATATTGAAGGATCTTTAGATATCTGTAGAAAAGTTGTTGTGCTGCCAGAAATAAAGAAGAATAATAAGTCGATCTAACAATCAAATAAAAATCTACTCAAGTAAACAACACGAACAAAATACATAGTAGATAGAAATTAATGCAAGCATTGGACTTCTCAGATCACAAAGTGAGGAAACAAGAAGCTCAAAGAAATTCAAATGCTAAATTACTGTGATATCATCTATNACGATGAAATGAATTCTTTAATTTAAAAATGACCTGGAGGGTCATTACAATCTATTTGCTAGAGGAGTCTTTGACGTCAATAAAGTGCAAATACCAACTTCAGGAAAACTGTTTCCTAATGGTAATTTCCAAATGAAGAAATTGTTAGCAATTTGTGTTTAAAACAATATTATTGATTTCAACAAACTTTGCAGAAACACGAAGTTACCAAAGTTTATCTGAACCAGTGAAGAATAAAAATTAATTAACAAAATTAAAATCAATAAAAACGTACCAGAATTTGCAAAAACATAATGGAAAGAAGATCAAGCCCACTGAATGCACAGTGTCCCCTTAAGGAAATTATACCCCTCTAGTAACCGAGGTTTGATTTGGAATATGTCCTCCAAGGATAGAATGATCTCAATTACCAGTGTATTGATACCCAAAACTATGGTGTCAGCAAGTCACTCAATGACAGTAAAGTACACGAATAAAATTTGTGCAGAAAAAGAAGAAGAAACTAGAAATTTTCATAAGTAAATATTCTGAAGAATAACTGGTATTTATAGCGAAGAGGAACTGACTCTGAAAGGTTGCAACCTTTCAGAATCCACACGATCATTCATGAAAGTTTGCAGCCTTTCAAACGGTCATGGATGTTCCTGAAAATTGCAACCTTTTAGAACAGTCATTGCCAATGGCGGAAAATTCAAATAAAATGGAAAAGTATTATAAATAAAATGGGTCGCGCGGGGATCCGAGTCGGGTCGGAACGTTTCAGTTAATTAACTAAATAATTGAAACGTTTTGTCCATTTAATTTAATTTAATTAATTAAATGAATAATTAACTAAATAATTAAAACAAAACTTTGTCCAAAAAAATAATCTCTCGATCGATCATTTTTCAAAGCCGAAGCCGAAGCCGAGCCAAGCGAGCGACGACGACGACGGCGCGAGAGGGTCCCTCTTTCCTACCCTTTTAACAATTAATAGAAATGTTTCTCTATTTATACACTACTATTTTTCTTTCGACCACCAATGAGGGACAAATGCATTTTCTTAAATCATAAGAGAATATTTTCTAATTCCTCTTTTCATCTTCCCTCCATTTCCCATTAACTCTTGGTATACCCAACAATCCCCCACATTAATGGAGAATGGCCATAACATAAAGGAATGAACGGATGAGTGTGTACTTTACAAGCAAGGATCAATTGCATCTGTGTAACATCCGATAATTTGAAATAACTATGAAGAGGCTTAGAATTGGAAATTTTCATTTTTGGAAAGAATTCAAAAATCTGGAATATTTGGCTATGGAAAATAATGAATTTTTGGCCAACTTTGAACAGTTATAACTCCTTTCTCAGGACGATATAGGTGTAGTTCCAGTCTTGTTTGCAAAGTCCGTGGAATGATCTTTCCAACGCCGCTGAGTTTGCTTATTTTCGAGTTCGTATGAGTGAGTTATGCCCTTTCAAAGTTGGGCTGTTGGCAGGGAAGTCTGTCCGGAAATTGTAAGGGTATATAAGTGTATTAGACTGATTTTGATCAGTTTTTCTCATTTTTTTAAAGAGTGAAAGTAAGGGTTTAAGAGTGAAGAGGAGAAGAAGAGGTCAAGAAGAGGAAAAAGAGAAGATCAAGCAAGGTTTCGTCAAGGATCGGTGTGGATATCGTCGGGGGTGATCCCTTTTAGGTATGTGAGTTTATAGTGTTGGGTTGGTTATTTCCCCCACACACTAAGCTCGTTTAATTTTTGAGAAAAGATTGAATATGTTTGTTGAAGTTGTTCGTTGAAATTGTTGAAGGTGTAGTTGTGTTATGTTGAACTTCTTGTTGGTTTGGTGTATGTTTCTGATGGAGTTTTTGAGTTGAATCTATTGCATGTTGAGGGATTTTATGATCCTTAGTGTTTGGGGTTGAAACCATTGAAGGTAAGGGAGGTTTAGAGTTGGAAAAATGAAAGAGAAAAGTCAAGTTTTCGGGGAAAAGGGTTGGGGCGTCGCGCCAGCCAGCGCGCCCCAAAGGGGACTCTAAGGTCCAGCCCTTGGGGCGCCGCCCCTAGCAAAGCTCCTACCAGACTCTTCTGACCTTTGAGGTCTGGCGCTCCACGCCTCTCAGAGCGCCAAGTCTTCCCATTCCTTCCCCACTTTTTCATACATGTTCCTAGGTGTTGTACCTATGTTCCCTAGTTGTTTCCAACACTCCAAGGTACGTTTAAACGTCAAGAACTCGTCCATAACACGTGATAAAACACCTTGAATCCATGATTCCAATTCAAGGAGAGTTAGTTTCCAAGTCAAGTGAAGTTAAGAGTTGAGTTTAGAAGTTAAAGAAGTGAGTCAAGGTAAGTCTTTAAAGTTCTTCAAGAGTCTTTATTGAATGTTTTAACTTCATTTCAAGGCTCAAGTTTCAAGTCAAGTAAAGAGCAAAGAATCAAGAGTTTCAAGTTAAGTCAAGAGTTTAAAGTTGAGTTCATTTCTCAAAAGTATTAGGGAACTATGTTTTCCCAAAGAAGTTTCTAAATGTCTTTACATTTGAGTAAGAAAGGAACTATGATTCCAAAAGATCCTTTGGGCTAGTTTTCAAGAAAAAGGAACATCGATTCCAAGTGAGCCTTCGGGTAAAGTTTTGAGTAATTATCTCAAATAAAGAAGGATGTGTTTAAAACACTTATGAGCTAAGTATTTTTGGGAGTAGTCTTGAGCACTGAATTGGGGACACAAGTTCATATTAACTCAACTCTCCATAAGAACCATGTAGCCAACATGGGAGTTAACGGGTCATACTTTTTAGATGATTGCGTAAGTTAAGCTAGTGGATCCATTTAGTAAAGTTAGCTTCCTATATCACGGCAAGGTATAGGATGGTCCTTGGGCAACGTGAGGTAAAACGTTATATCCCCACTAGGGCTCATAGTGGTGATTGTCGGTTAAAGAATCTCCCACTAAAGTTATTTTATATAAGTAAATTTGAGTTTGTTATCGTTTTATCCTTAACGAACTAAGTTGTTTACACTATTTTACAAGCTTTATATATTGCATGTGNCTCATAGTGGTGATTGTCGATTAAAGAATCTCCCACTAAAGTTATTTTATATAAGTAAAGTTGAGTTTGTTATCGTTTTATCCTTAATGAACTAAGATGTTTACACTATTTTACAAGCTTTATATATTGCATGTGTCTTATTGCTTTATATATTGAGTTCAGTTATTCATGAGTTGAACAGAGCCAAGGTAAGAGTTCCTTTGTACTCCTTCCAAGCTTAAGTTGTGGTTTAGCTTTCCAGCTCGCAAACTTGTACATTGAAAGTACTGATGCCAGTTGTCTTGCATCTTATGACGATGCAGACACAGGTTCCCAGGGTCAGCATTCAGTACGCCGTTGATCCAGCTGAGCACTCCAGAGTCAGTGGTGAACCTCTTTGTGTTCCAGAGGACTCAATTTTGTTGTTCTCTTAGTTTTGTTTTATTAGGATGTTGCGGGGTCTGTAGCAACATCCATCTCAGTGATATAGAGGCTTCATAGACAGTCAGTCAGTTAGCTGGAGTCTCTCATTTATGTATATATGTAAATATTCTATTTTGAGACTCGAGTTGCCTTTTTGGCCAGATTTTATCAGTTAGGTTGTTATAAAGCCTTGCATTGCATTTAGTTATGCTGTCGAGTTAAGTTTCCGCTAAGTTAATAAAGCCAAGCCAAGGGTTCGCTTGGGGGCCAGCAATGGTCTTCGAGTGTCGGCTACGTCCAGGGTGTAGGCTCGGGGCGTGACAATCTGGATAAGTACGTTTCCCCTTGGACTTTCCGTAGTGAACATATGTCAGATATACTTGGTCAATCGGTAGATGCGATATCTTTTAACCGTCGAGCTTTGGTGCATACCTAGACAACTATATGTCATACAATTAACCCTTTACCATTTATGGTTCTTACGGTTGTGTTCGTTTCAGCCACGAACACCTCCTGGTTTCATGAGTGTATAGAGAATAGGCTTTAGACAAAAAATTGTCTTTGAAGCGGCTTACACTTCACACTCACATAGGTGATTTCTAACCGTGTCATCACGTAGATACACTATTTGGTCAAATCTGCCAAACTTAGCAAATCATTAAAAAATTTAAGATTTATTAACTCATTAACAAGCCTTAATGTTTTAACCTTGTTCCTGAACATTGTCTTCATCATGAAAATGGATTGAGTTAATTGACAATGTCGAACCGTCAATCACAACTTTGTTTTTCTCCTTGAATCTAGCTCTTGGGATCTCCGGTCTGCTAGAAAGAGTTACTGCCACGCTGACTTGTCCTAAGCCATAAACCCATTCCCTTAGATGATCTTTCAACTGCCTCTCTTACTAGGCCTGTCGTTAGTGGATCTGGCACATTATCACTTGACTTCACATAGTCAATTGTGATGATTCCACTAGAGAGCAGTTGCCTTACGATATTATGTCTCCATCGTATATGACGAGACTTCCCGTTGTACATGACGCTCCCTGCCCTACCTATTGCAACTTGACTATCACAATGTATGCATATAGGTCCCATAGGTTTGGGCCAGAATGGAATATCCTCTAGGAAATTTCGGAGCTACTCAGCTTCTTCATCGGCCTTATCTAAAGCAATAATTTTATATTCCATTGTGGAGCGAGCAATACATGTATGTTTTGATGATTTCCAAGTGATTGCTCCTCCAGCAAGTGTAAACACATAACCACTTGTGGATTTTACTTCATTTTACCGGTGATCCAATTTGCATCACTATATCTTTCAATCATGGCAGGATATTGATTATACTGCAAAGCATAGTGTTGTGTATGCTTCAAATACCCAACACACATTTCATTTCCATCCAATGAGTTTGATTAGGATTACTAGTGAACCGACTCAGTTTGGTGATAGCACATGCTATATCTGCTCGCATACAATTCATAATATACATCAAACTTCCTAGAACTCTGGCGTATTCCAATTGAGAGACACTTTCACCTTCATTATTTTGAAATGTAAAGCTTAAATCAATTGGAGTTTTGACAACATTGAAATTCAAGTACTTGAACTTATCCAATACTATTTCAATATAATGAGATTGAGATAATGCTAGTCCCTGAGGAGTTTTGAGAATCATGATCCCTAAGATTAAATCAGCAACTCCTATGTCCTTTATATCGAACTTGTTGGACAGCATGCGCTTAGTAGCATTTATATCGTCAATATCTTTATTGATTATTAACATGTCATCAACATACAGACAAACAATGACCTCATGATTCAGAACGATTTTAATGTAAACACACTTATCACATTCGTTAATCTTGAATTCATTTGCCAACATTGTTTGGTTAAATTTAGCATGCTATTGTTTGAGTGGTTGCTTAAGCCCATAAAGTGACTTCACAAGCCTGCACACTTTTTGTTCTTTACCAGGAACTACAAACCCTTCAGGTTGTTCCATGTAAATTTCTTCCTCCAACTCTCCATTTAAGAAAGTTGTGTTTACATCCATTTGGTGGATTTTAAGATCATGCTTTGCCGCTAGTGCTATCAACACCATAATTGATGTTATCCTTGTTACTAGAGAGTATGTATCAAAGTAATCGAGACCTTCCTTTTGTCTATATCATTTGACTAAAGTCTAGCCTTATATTTGTCAATAGTCCTATCAGCTTTCATTTTCCTTGTAAAGATCACTTTTATCCAAAAAGTTTATTTCCTGAAGGAAGATCAGTCAATTCAAGTATGGTTACTTAAAATTGATTCGATCTCACTATTGAATGCTTCTTTCCAATAAGTTGACTCGGATGAAAACATAGATGCTTTAAATGTTTGAGGCTCATTTTCAAGCAAGAATGCCACAAAGTATAGTCCAAAAGAAGTGGACTTCCATTGGCGATTACTACGCCTAGGATCCTCGTTAGGTAGTCTATTTTCTATTGATTCTTCCCGTGGTCGTTTAGGTCTTTCACTTATCGACTAACATTCAGTTTTATACAGATAAATGTGTTCAAAGAACTAAGTGTTATCTAACTCAATTATCATATTAACATGAATCTCAGGATTATCAGATTTGTGAACTAAAAATCGACAAGCCTTACTATTCATAGTGTATCCAATAAATACACAATCCACTGTTCTGAGTCCAATTTTCACCCTCTTGGGTAAAGGAACCTCTACCTTGCCTAAACACCCCCACACTTTGAAATATTTCAAGTTGGGTTTCCTTCTTTTCCATAAATCATATGGAATTGATTGTGTTTTGCTACGGGGTACTCTATTGTAGCGACCCTAAAAATAGATAGGTGAAACTAGAGCCTAACGTATGAATTTTTAAAGTTTAAGCATAAATTGGAAGTAGTCACTTTTGGAAAAAAAAAACAGTTCAGAATCTGGAAATTGGCTAAGTTCAAAATCTGGAAATTCTGCCAAGTGTGGAAATCAGTGAGTTTTTGGCCAACTTTGAGCAGTCATAACTCCTAGCTCAGGATGATCTAGGAGTAGTTCCGGTTATTTTTGGAAAGCCCTTGGAACGATCTTTCCAATGCCACCGAGTTTGCTCGATTCCGAGTTCGTATGAGCGAGTTATGCCCTTTGAAAGTTGGGCAGTTGGCAAGGAGTCCGTTCGGAAATTTAAGGGCATTTTGGTCTTTTCACAAATCTTTTCTATTGAGGTTATATTATTGTGTTAGGCTGATTGTGGATCATTTTGTTCCATTTTAAAAGAGTAAGGAAGGGTTCTCTTTGGAACACCATTGAAGGCCAAGGTGAAGTTGGAGCTAGGGTTGAAGGTTTTGAGTACTTTCTTCTTCAATTTTTGGTGGGTTTCAACTTAGAGGTATGGTGACCTTTGATCCTTGATCAATCTTTCTTTCAAGGAGTCCAATCAAAAGTGTTTCAAAGAACAAAATCTCAAATTCTAATCTAAGCATGGGTTCATTGGCAAAACGTTTTCTAAGCCATTATATTGATGAATTAATGTTTGATTAATGTTTTTAAGATGATTTCATATGGAATTCCTTGAAGAACCCATGTTTTCCCTAAATTCCTAAATTTGCTTATGAAGTGGGTCTTTTGCTTATGATTCAAAGTTTATGAGATTGTGTTTGGATTGGATTGTATTAGTGACTCTTATGATTTTCTACATCTATCTATGATGAATTGATGATGTATGGATGAATTGAAAGTTGTGGCCTTATGGGCAAGTTATGATGAATTCTCTTGTGGTAAGTAAAATGGTTGGGACTTGAGTGTTGTTGATTATGGCTTTAGAGGATGGTAAGTTGGCTTAATCTCTTATTATGGATAAAATTGTTCTTGCTTAGTTTGATCCACTTATGGTGGAGGTGTTTAATTATGGAATGTATTATGAACATGGACTTGAAGGCATTATCTATTGAATTAAAGTGTTATCAAGTTATGAAATGTTATTGTACTATGTGAAGGTATTCTTATGGTTATAAGGTGATCTTGTACAAAGTGTTATTGTATTGTATATTATATATATAAATGAGGCTATATGTAAAGTCCTATATGAAGCTATATGTAAAGTTTTATGTGAAGCTTTATGTGTGAAGGTATGATGTGAATGAGTTTACGTGATCTTGTGATGATCCTATGTAAAGTGGATAGCATTGTGATTTAAAGTATGATTTTCTCATGATGTATATATATGAAATGATGTTGGATTATGAAGTATCCTTAGATGATAATGTTGTGACTTGGTTGGTAGACTAAAGTGTCCCTCCTTGTTACTTAAAGTCTTGAATGCATGAATGTGTGAAGTGGGCTAGAACTAAGAAATGGTGCCCTTTCTATAAATGCTAAAAGAGGAATTCTAGGCCAAGACTTGAATCGGCAAAACTAAGAAATGGTGCCCTTTCATAAGTCTAGCTTTCCTAAGTAAATGTATAACCTTGAAGGATGGGCCTTAGGGCGAAGTTCCCTTCTTGAGTGAGATGATAGACTTAGAGATGGATGGAGCCGGAACGGCATGAAAATCCTTATCTAAGAAAGTCAAATGAGCTATCCTTATGAACCTTGATTGGCCATGACTAAGAAATGGGGCCTTTCTTGGGAAGAGGTACTATGAGTTGGTTGAACTAGAAAAGGAACCCTCTCTAAGTACATATGTGATTGAATACTCTATGGGAAACAAGGCTAGCACCGAGTGGATGTGGTTAGGAAGGTGGCCTAGTTGAGTATGAGATTAGGCACAATGAACTTCCTTGGACATCTCCTAAACCATGTGCCTACATGGGTTGCTTATTAGTTCTACCTTTGGCAAGTAGAACAACCTCCACGGAGTAGGATAGACTCCGGATTCCATACCTAGCTAGTATGGTCTATGTCGGTTATGCCTATTCCCATCATGTGGGATGTGCACTCTAGTTATTGGATAGGTTCTACAACGTGTAGGTAGTAGTATGGGATGCTATCTACACATGGCACGAGTAGGCTTTGAAGATACTAAAGTGAGTTCCCTAAGTCTAACGACTATTATGTGAAAGTCCCCTTATGTGCTTAAATGTCTCCTAAAGTGGTTCATTAAAGAATTTTGACTTAGCATGTTATATTGTAATGGTACATTCCTTATCTATGGTAACCCTTAGGAACACTTAGGTGTATATAAAGAGATTGTATGGGCGGTCACTTCATGTTTCACTTAAGTGTGGCTTTGGGTAACTTGAGATAGAGGTCATGAAATGATGAAAAGGCTTACTTGTCAATTATATTCATGTATTGTACATTGGTACTAGTTGAGTATGTCTATTATGTGGGTATTGTCTTATATGTGGATGATGACTTGAAATGTGTCTCTTATAATTGTGATATGAAGGTTTTATCAAAAATGGCATGAAAGCACATATTTCAAATAAATGTCCTTTTTTTGCATGTTTTTGCATGGTCATCATACTTAGTACTTAATTGTGCTAATTCCATATTTCTCTATTTTCTTCAAGTGTAGGTTCCGGCAAGTGAGCGGGTTTTGTAGTAAACTTGGGATTTGAAGTTCTTCCTAGATTTTGTGGTATGTCCTGATATGTCGAGGGCAAGACTTTTCTATTCTAGTTTTATGATAAGATTCTTGGAATAGACTTAATAGACTTCCTTTGATTGTAAAGGGCCGTGTCCCTAGTATGTTTTCACGTTTAAGTCTAAGATGGCTAAGTGACTTAGTATTCCGCTTGTGTACTTTTGAATGATATTTTTAAAAGTGACATTTGAGTCTTATGGGATTTTATTTAAAGAGTTTTTAACTCCGCACTATTTTACATATCTAATGTGATGAATGCTAAGGGCTTGTATGAGACCCTCCGAGAGGTCGAATATGCATGTTACGACTTGGGGGTGCTCTCGGGTCGTGACATCTATTGAGTGTCTTATTAGCCGTAAGGATGGCTTTCCCCCAAATGTTTCACGGTGAACCAGAAATGATTATCAAGCCATTCATCATTTACTTTAATGTTCTGTTCTTCCGTTCCCCCAAACCATTTGACTGTGGTGAATAGGGTGTAGTAGTTTGATGAATAATACCATATTCCAAACATATCGCTGCAAAAGGAGATTCATATTCTTCACCCCTATCACTTCGAATCATTTTTATCTATAGATTCAATTGATTCTCCACTTCATTTTTGTATTGCTTAAATGCATCAATTGTTTCATCCTTACTATTAAGCAATTATACATAACAAAATCGAGTTTAATCGTCAGTAAAAGTTATAAAATACTTTTTCCCACCACGAGATGGTGTCGACTTTATATCGCATATATCTGTGTGAATTAAGTCTAAAGGTTTTGAATTCCTGTCAACAGACTTATAAGGTTGTTTAACAAAGTTACTTTCCACATAAATTTCACATTTCGATTTATCACATTTGAAATCGGACAATACTTCTAAAGTAATCAATTTTAACAAGGCTTTGTAATTTACATGTCCCAAACGGGCATGCCATAAATCATTTGACTCTAATAAGTAAACATAAGAAAAAATTTTAGTAATACTATCAACAACCATTACATTCAGTTTGAAGAGGCCCTCATTGAGGTAGCCCTTTCCTAAGAACATCTCATTCTTACTTATTACAACTTTGTCACTAACTAGGACACACTTAAACCCGTTCTTAACGAGCAGTGCAGTAGAAACTAAATTATTTCTAATAGTAGGAACATGCAGAATGTTGTTCAAAGTCAACACCTTGTCGGATGTCATTTTCAACATTACTTTCCCAGTTCCTGCAATCCTTGTTGTTGTTGTATTTCCCATGAACAAATCTTCATCGAACTCAGCAGGAGTATACGTTGCAAAGGCTTCTTTGACAGAAAAAATATGTCGGGTGGCACTTGAGTCGAGAAACCACTCCTTGGGATTTGCAACTAAGTTGCACTCTAAGATCATTGCACATAGGTCTTCTACATTTTCCATCTCTNCTTTCTCAGTTCCTGCAATCCTTGTTGTTGTTGTATTTCCCATGAATAAATCTTCATCGAACTCAGCAGGAGTATACGTTGCAAAGGCTTCTTTGACAGAGAAAATATGTCGGGTGGCACTTGAGTCGAGAAACCACTCCTTGGGATTTGCAACTAAGTTGCACTCTAAGATCATTGCACATAGGTCTTCTACATTTTCCATCTCTTCGACGATGTTGTAACACCCCTCAAAATGAAATAGGGTAATTAGAGCTTCACATGTGTGTTAGTAGTTAATAACAACTATAAATGTTTGAAAATTTATTTATAGGTCAGTTTAGTGTTGGTGCTTGTGTGTGCTTGTGTGTGCTTGATGAGTTGTCATAGTTTTGGAGTGTTGTTTGAAGTTTAGGTTAGTGGGAGTGACCCTAGTACCTAGGTGGGGTGGCATAGGGTCATGATGTCCGGGTACGACTCCCTAAGGACCGACCGAAGGGTCCTTAGAGAGGACCCAAATGTTGGTTTAAAAGGCTGCCTAGGCAGTGTGTTGGCAGTCTTGTTTGACACCCAGAGTGACGCCTCGCCAGTTCATTGATGCCCCGTCAATAGGGGGCGTAGCGCCACACTTAGTTGTGGGAGCTTAGCCCCCAAATATTGAGCCTTTGTCCCAAAAGACAAGCTACTAGGAGAGTTCATCAATGCATTGACGGTCCGTCAATGCTGGCCGTCGATTGGTGCCCTATTTCACTGCCAAGTTTCGGCCAAGTGAGGGGTGAATTGGTAAATTCACCCCACGTTCTAATTAGATCCTAGATGACTATTTCACCTATTTTTGGGTATTTTTAAGTTAGTTAAAACTCTTTAACCTAGAACTAGACCTCATTATTCAATGGAACCTTCTCTCTCAAATAAATTCTCTCTCTAGAACTTCATGGAAGACATTGATGAAGATTCAAGCTAGGGGATGGGTTCCTACTGATTTCTCCTTTAAATTTATAAGGAAATTAATCACAAAGGAATGGGGATTTTATGTTTGATTCTTCTTATAATCAAAGAGCCAAATCAAAGTGCTTACAATGTTTTTCATAAACACTAAAAACCCCAATTTCAATTCTAAGCTTGGGTTCTTGCATGAAAGTATTTCAAATGATAATTTATGTTAATATTGAAGGTTTTAAGATAAAAAAAAACTCCATGAACCCTTGCATATCTTGAAATCCTAATTTTGGGTCTTAAGTGGGTCTATTGATTATGAGCTAATAATGTGATATTAATGTGAAGATTGTTATGGGCTATTCATTTATGTATTGTTCTATATTGAATTATCAGGAATTGATGGTCAATTGTGTTATATTGGATGTTGGCCTTGAATGGGTAATTGTGACCTAAGGTTTATGATGATGATGAAGTTGTGAATAGATTATTAATTCAGTATTATATATATATATATTGAAGATGTTACAATTGTGAGGTTTAATCCCTTTGAAAGTGGGGAGGTGCTTACTTTGTAAGCATGTTGTGATCATGGCCTTGTAGGCAAAGTTGGATGATTGTTGTTATGAGTAATGTTGATTATGTGAAAGTAATGTGATATGATGTGAATTTTTATATGGTCTAAGAGTATGAAAGGTGATCATGTGTAGAGATTTTATGTGTTATGCTTGGTTGTTATCTTTTTTGAATGAATTATAATGAAGGTGAGGTTAGGATAGACTATGTTTACCTACTCTCAAACCTAGTGAAGAATGAATGAAAGAGTGTGAGAATGAATGAAAAGAATGGGAGTTAATACTAATGAATGAAAGTTGGGTCTGTTGTAAGGATAGCTCATAAAGTACTCCTTTAAATGAATGGGGTTCCTAGATAAAAGGTTTTCTCATCATTGAATCCAAGAGCGTCCTTAATGAGTGAATATGGGTTAGGATGAGTACACCTTCGTGAGTTGAGATGAGAGCACTTGTAGCAATCGTTATCCCTAAATGAATGAATGTTGGGCTAGGATGGGTACTCCTTCGTGAGTTAAGATGAGAGTACTTAGTAGCAATCCTTATCCCTAAATGAATGAATGATATGAATGCCCTACTCCATGGGGGAGTAATGTCTAGCACTGAGAGGATATGAAAATGGGTGGATACTCCTTCATTAGTTAAGATGTGAGTATTTAGTAGCAACCGTTTAGATGGGTGCTCCTTCGTGAGTTGAGATGAGAGTACTTAGAAGCAATCCTTCTATCCCTTAACTATGTGCCCACATAGGACTAACTATTGGTCTCTACCACGTAAAGGCTAAAAGAATGACCCTACCTTAGGCAAGTGGAGATCCCTCATCCGGTAAGGGTTACTACCGGGATTCCATATCAAGCTCCATGGTCTATGTCGGTTAAGGTTCTTCCCCCACATTAATGAATGAATAAACTAGGGTCTCTTAAGGGCGTACTACTTAGGATAGGTAGTGGAATGGGACATCATCTAGACATTGCACAAGTAGACATTTAAGGGAGATCTTGGTGTGTCTTAGTAATGATAGTGAATGAATGAGTCTTATTGGGCTAATTAATAAAAGTGTTGATCTTTGAGCATGCTAATGTGAAAGTGAGTCATAATGATTTGAATGTAAGTGCTTATGTTGAATTGAATGTATGTGATGATCTTATGTCATTATTGAATGAAGTTGTCTAAATGCATTAAGTTGAATGAACGATTTATGTTGAGATGTGAATGAAGCTTGTCTTGTGTAGCCTTAAAGATCAGTTAGGTGTGCTATGGAGAGGTAGTATGGGCTGTCTCACCTTGTCTTACTTAGGTGAGTCTTGGGATGACATTTGATGAGTGTTCTAGTTTTATGAAGTGACTTGTTGGCTTATGTGCTTATATATCTTATGTGATTAATTGGTGAAGGTTGAGGTATGCATGGTAAGTGCACTTCGTGTGACCTTAAGGTGGTGCCTTAGTGTGGGTGATGGTATGGGGCGTTGCCCAGACATTGCACAAAGGTATTGCTTAAGGGTTACTTAAGGTGGAGGTCCAAGGCAAGAAGGTAAAGGTAAATAGGTTATGTATATTTATGATGTGTTGTGAAGCATATGACTTTGTATTGTTGGTTGTGACTTGTAAGGTGCCTATTAAGTTGATGTTCATGAGATTTTATCATACGGCATGAAAGCATAACTTACAAACAAATGTACTTTTTAGCATGTTTTGCATATCCTCATACTTAGTACGGGTGTTTTACTAACCCTTTTCTTATTTTTTACTACAAGTGTAGGTTGTAGTAACTAGGAGAAGATTGTGCTTTGGATTGCTTCACTCTTCCAAGTCTTTGGTATGTCCTCAATATTTGAGGACTATGTTTAGAAGTTTCTTAGTCATTGTAATAGACACTTAAGTTTCATTTCATTTGTAAAGGGCCGTGTTCCTTAGTACGTTTTATGTTCTTGACTAAGATTGGCTAAAGGGATTAGTAGTTCCGCTTGCGTATTGATGTTTTCAAATGTTCATGACTCTTGAAGTTTTATGGTTTTATTGAATAAAAGTTTTAAATTCTTAGTATTTTTTATGATCTATGCGATGAATGAATGCTAAGACTTGTATAAGACCTCCGAGAGGTCGAATATGCATGTAATGGCTAGGGGGTGCTCTCGGGTCATTACAAACCTGGTATCATAGCATAAGGTTTTAAAGATTACTTTTAGGTTCAGAGTCTTGAAAGCCACGTCTAGTAGAGTCTTGTTCATCGGTGTGAGTCGTGACACATCTATGAGAGAGAGGCTATAGGACGATATATGTTTAACTTTCTTTCATTATTCTTCATGTCGTGCCTTAGAGTTTGGCCTATAAGTGTCCTTTTTCCTAATTTGTCTCCTGTGTTTATAGGATATGAATACGAGGGCTAATCGAAGGAGAGCGGAAGAGGAGATAGATGATGGGAGAGTTCCTCCCCAAGGAGTGCAAGGTGACCAAACTCCTTTAGGTGGGCAAGAGAATGTGGTTCCGGTGGTTCCCCCGAATATGACTAATGGGGAGATTAGAGAGGCTTTTCTCTCCCTGGCTCGTGNATAAAAGTTTTAAATTCTTAGTGGTTTTTATGATCTATGCGATGAATGAATGCTAAGACTTGTATAAGACCTCCGAGAGGTCGAATATGCATGTAATGGCTAGGGGGTGCTCTCGGGTCATTACAAACCTAGTATCATAGCATAAGGTTTTAAAGATTACTTTTAGGTTCAGAGTCTCGAAAGCCACGTCTAGTAGAGTCTTGTTCATCGGTGTGAGTCGTGACACATCTATGAGCGAGAGGCTATAGGACGATATATGTTTAACTTTCTTTCATTATTCTTCATGTCGTACCTTAGAGTTTGGCCTACAAGTGTCCTTTTTCCTAATTTGTCTCCTGTGTTTATAGGATATGAATACGAGGGCTAATCGAAGGAGAGCGGAAGAGGAGATAGATGATGGGAGAGTTCCTCCCCAAGGAGTGCAAGGTGACCAAACACCTTTAGGTGGGCAAGAGAATGTGGTTCCGGTGGTTCCCCCGAATATGACTAATGGGGAGATTACAGAGGCTTTTCTCTCCATGGCCCGTGCCATGACTACTCGAGCAAATAGAGATGTGAGGCCTAGGGTGAATGCTATTGAGAGTACCGTGGCCTCAAGGTTAAGGGAATTCACAAGGATGAACCCTTCTACCTTCTTTGGTTCTCGAGTAGATTAGGACCCACAAAACTTTATAGATGAGGTGACTCCTAGGGAGAGGGCGGAGTTGGCTTCCTACCAACTCAAGGATGTAGCTCAATTGTGGTTTGAGCAATGGAGGGATGAGAGACCTATAGGGGCTGACCCAATAGACTGGGAAGTGTATAAGACGGCATTTCTTGATATGCTTTTCCCCTTAGAGTTGAGGGAGCAAAAGTTGGTTGAGTTCATGAACCTACACCAAGGGAATATGAGTGTGAAGGAATACTCTCTCAAGTTTACCCAATTCTCTAAGTATGCTCCTACCTTGGTAGAAAATTCTAGGGCTAGAATGAATAAGTTTGTGATGGGTGTTTCCAGTTTGGTTGAAGAATAGTGTCATACGGCCATGCTCCATCATGCTATGGATATCTCTAGGCTAATGGTTTATGCTCAACAACTTGAGAAGACAAAGCTTAGGAGGATGAATACAGATATGAAGAGGGCTAGGCTGAATGAATAAAACCAATCTAGGTCTAAGAAGAGGTTCTATAACCAAGTTTCTTCAATGTTCAACAATGATAGGGTGTCTATCCCTAAACCTCAAAGTGGGAATGGAGGTGGTTCTACTTTTGAGAGGCCTAGGTGTGCTACTTTTGGAAAGCAACATTTGGGCAAGTGTCTTGCTTGTACGGATGAATGTTTTGGATGTGGGAGTAAGGGTCATAAGATGAAAGATTGCTCTACACTTAAGGCAAAAGGAAAAGAGACCAATCAAGTTGCTCATGATGGCCCGGATCCAAATGCAACTAAGAAGAACCATTTCTATATGCTTCAAGCAAAGGATAAGGGAACAAATGAAGGTAAGTAAATTTTCTTTGTTGTTTGATGATAACCTTAGATGTGTTTGCCCCAAGTGGGGGATGATGAGTTGAGTAGTTAGGTTGTTGATATCCTTATGTTTTTCTTCTATTCTAATTCAAGCTTGAAAACAAAGAGTTCTTAGTAGCATGTTGCATGTTGGAGTATTATGTGAATTTAGTTTCCATAATCTCCTTATGATTAGCATATTTTAGTTGAATTCTTGTTTAAATAAATAAATGAGTTTTCATGATTATATCCCTCATGATTTATACACATTTATGAAGAATTGTTTAAATTGCTCCATGAGATGCCTAGTTGTGCATGCCTTGATGTGATATTGATGTTTCATGATTGTGCTTTTGAGAGAAATTGAATGGTGAGCCTATAAATGTTGTAATTAGCATGATATGCTATGGAGAAGAAAGTTCCTCCAATGAAATGAGAAATGGTAAAGTTTTGTGCAAATACAATGGTAGATGTTATTCTTAGTTCCTTGAATTGCATAAAAGTCTTGTTGTTATGCTTTTATGTGGAGTTGATGTCTCCTCCTTGATGTGTGTTGTAGTAGTGATATTACATGCTTGTTGTGGGCTACTAGTTCTAGAGTCTTTACTCTATAATGCTTGAAGTGTCATTCGAGGACGAATGTTCCCAAGCGGGGGTTATTGTAACACACCTCAAAATGAAATGGGATAATTAGAGCTTCACATGTGTGTTAGTAGTTGATAAACTTGTATAAATGTTTGAAAATGCATTTATAGGTCAATTTAGTTGAGTTTAAAGTCAGACGTCAAGAGACGTCCATGACGTTCGGAGACTAGCTAAGTATTGGTGCTTGTGTGTGCCTGATGTGTTGTCATAGTTTTGGAGTGTTGTTTGAAGTTTAGATTAGTGGGAGTGACCCTAGTACCTAGGCGGGGTGGTATAGGGTCATAACGTCTGGGTACGACTCCCCATGGACCGATCGAAAGGTCCTTGGAGAGGACCCAAACGTTAGTTTAAAAGGCTTCCTAGGCAGTGTGTTGGAAGTCTTGTTTGACGCCCAGAGTGACGCCTCGTCAATTCATTGATGTCCTGTCAATAGGGTGCGTAGCTCCACATTTAGTTGTGGGAGGTTAGCCCCCAAATACTTAGACTCTGTACCAAATGACAAGCTACCAGAATGGTCCGTCAATGGTGGCCGTCGATTGGTGCCGTGTTTCACTGCCAAGTTTCGGACAAGTGAGGGTGAATTGGTAAATTCACCACACGTTCTAATTAGACACTAGACGACTATTTTAACTATTTTTAGATATTTTAAATTAGTTAAACTCTTTAACCTAGAATTAGACCTCTTTATTCAATGGTACCTTCCCTCTCAAATAAATTCTCTCTCTAGAACTCCATGGAAGACATTGATGAATCTTCAAGCTAGGGGATGTGTTCTTACTGATTTCTCCTTTAAATTTCTAATGAAATTAATCACAAAGGTATGGGGATTTTATCTTTGATTCTCCTTTCAATCAAAGAACCAAATCAAAGTGATTTAAATGTTTTTCATAAACACTAAAAACACCAATTTCGATTCTAAACTTGGGTTCTTGCATGGAAGTATTTCAAATGATGATTTATGTTAATATTGATGGTTTTAATAAAAAAAAATTCACGAACCCATGCATATCTTGAAATCGTAATTTTTGGGTCTAAAGTGGGTCTATTGATTATGAGCTAATAATGTGATATTAATTTGTAGATTGTTATGGGCTATTGATTTATGTATTGTTCAACATTGAATTATCAGGAATTGATGGTCAATTGTGTTATATTGGATGTTGGCCTTGAATGGGCAATTGTAACCTAAGGTTTATGATGATGATGAAGTTGTGAATAGATTTTATATATATATATATATATATATTGTGGATGTTAGAATTGTGAGGTTTGATCCCTTTGAAAGTGGGGTGGTGTTTACTTTATAAGAATGTTGTGATCATTTCCTTGTAGTCAAAGTTAGATGATTGTTGTTTTAAGTAATGTTGATTATGTGAAGGTAATGTGATACGATGTAAATTTGTGTGTGGTCTAAGAGTATGAAAGGTGACCTTGTGTAGAGACTTTATGTGTTATGCTTGGTGGTTGTCTTCTTTGAATGACTCATAATGAAGGTGAGGTTAGGATAGACTATTTTTACCTACTCTCACACCTAGTGAAAAATGAATGTAAGAAAGTGAGAATGAATGAAAAGAATGAGAAATGATGCTAATGAATGAAAGTTGGGTCTGTTGTAAGGATAGTCTCATAAAGTACTCATTTAAATGAATGGGGTTCCTAGATGAAAGGTTTTCTCATCTTTGAATCCAAGAGCTTCCTTAATGATTGAATGTGGGTTAGGATGAGTACTCCTTCTTGAATTGAGATGAGAACACTTAGTAGCAATCCTTATCCCTAAATGAATGAATGTTGGTCTTGGATGGGTACTCCTTCGTGAGTTGAGATGAAAGTACTTAGTAGCAATCCTTATCCCTAAATGAATGAATGAAATGAATGTACAACCTCCATGGGGGAGTAATGTCTAGCACCGAGAGGATATGAAGATGGGTGCATACTCTTTCGCTAATTAGTTGAGATGTGAGTTTTTAGTAGCAACCCTTAAGATGGGTGCCTCTTCGTAAGTTGAGATGAGAGTACTTAGAAGCAATCATTCTATCCCTTAACTATGTGCCCACATAGGACTAGCTAGTGGTCTCTACCATNGTTCCTCCCCAAGGAGTGCAAGGTGACCAAACTCCTTTAGGTGGGCAAGAGAATAGGGTTCCGGTGGTTCCCCCGAATATGACTAATGGGGAGATTAGAGAGGCTTTTCTCTCCCTGGCCCGTGCCATGACTACTCGAGCAAATAGAGATGTGAGGCCTAGGGTGAATGCTATTGAGAGTACCGTGGCCTCAAGGTTAAGGGAATTCACAAGGATGAACCCTTCTACCTTCTTTAGTTCTCAAGTAGATTAGGACCCACAAAACTTTATAGATGAGGTGTTTAAGATTGTGGACGCAATGGGAGTGACTCCTAGGAAGAAGGC
Organism: Solanum stenotomum; assembly: GCF_019186545.1. Lineage (NCBI taxonomy): Eukaryota > Viridiplantae > Streptophyta > Magnoliopsida > Solanales > Solanaceae > Solanum > Solanum stenotomum. Next base: position 27,652,712 of record NC_064287.1, read on the forward strand.
GGAATTGGCTTCCTACCAACTCAAGGATGTAGCTCAAGTGTGGTTTGAACAATGGAGGGATGAGAGACCTGTAGGGACTGACCCAATAGATTGGGAAGTGTTTAAGACGGCCTTTCTTTATAGTTTTTCCCCGTAGAGTTGAGGGAGCGAAAGTGGGTTGAGTTCACGAACCTAGATCAAGGGAATATGAGTGTGAAGGAATACTCTCTCAAGTTTACCGAACTCTCTTAGTATGCTCCTACCTTGGTAGAAAATTCTAGGGCTAGAATGAATAAGTTTGTGATAGGGGTTTCCGGTTTGGTTGAAGAAGAGTGTTGTACGGCCATGCTCCATCATGATATGGATATCTCTAGGCTTATGGTTTATGCTTAACAACTTGAGAAGACAAAGCTTAGAAGGATGAATAGAGATATGAAGAGGGCTAGGCCGGATGAATAAAACCAATCTAGGTCTAAGTAGAGGTTCTATAACCAAGATTCTTCAATGGTGAACAGTGATAGGGTGTCTAACCTAAACCTCAAAGAGGGAATGGAGGTGGTTCTACTTTTGAGAGGCCTAGGTTTGCTACTTGTGGAAAGCAACATTTGGGCATGTGTCTTGCTGGTACTGATGGATGCTTTGGATGTGGGAGTAAGGGTCATAAGATGAAAGATTGCCCTACACTTAAGGCAAAAGAGATAGATACCAATCCAGTTGCTCATGATGGCCTGGATCCAAATTCTCCTAACAAGAACCGTTTCTATATGCTTCAGGCAAAGGATAAGGGAACAAATGAAGGTAAGTAAATTTTCTTTGTTGTTTGCTGATAACCTTAGATGGGTTTGCCCCAAGTGGGTGATGATGAGTTGAGTAGTAAGGTTGTTGATATCCTTATCTTTTTCTTCTATTCTAATTCAAGCTTGAAAACACAGAGTTCTTAGTCGCATGTTGCATGTTGGAGTCTTATGTGAATTGAGTTTCCATATTCTCTTTATGATGTGCATATTTTAGTTGAATTCTTGTTTAAATAAATAAATGAGTTTTCATGATTATATCCCTCATGATTTATATGCATTTATGAAGAATTGTTTAAATTGCTCCATGAGATACCTAGTTGAGCATGCCTTGATGTGATATTGATGTTTCATGATTGTGCTTTTGAGGGAAATTGTATGGTGAGCCTATAAATGTTGTAATGAGCATGATATGCTATGGAGAAGGAAGTTCCTCCCAAGAAATAAAAAATGGTAAAGTTTTGTGTATATTGAGTGGTAGATGTTATTCTTAGTTCGTTGAATTGGATGAAAGTCTTGTTGTTATGCTTTTATGTGTAGTTGATGTCTCCTCCTTCATGTGTGATGTCGTAATGATAGTACATGCTTTTTGTGGGCTGCTAGTCCTAGAGTCTTTACTCTATAATGTTCGAAGTGTCATTCGAGGACGAATGTTCCCAAGTGGAGGATATTGTATGCATGGTAAGTGCACTTTTTGTGACCTTAAGGGGGTGCCTTAGTGTGGGTGATGGTATGGGGCGTTGCCCAGACATTGCACAAAGGTATTGCTTAAGGGTTACTTAAGGTGGAGGTCCAAGGCAAGAAGGTAAAGGTAAATAGGTTATGTATGTTTATGATGTGTTCTGAAGCATATGACTTAGTATTGTTGGTTGTGACTTGTAAGGTGCTTATTAAGTTGATGTTCATGATATTTTATCAAAATGGCATGAAAGCATAACTTCCAAACATATGTCCTTTTTAGCATGTTTTATATATCCTCATACTTAGTACGTGTGTTGCACTAACCCCTTTCTTCTATTTTACTACAAGTGTAGGTTGTGGTAACTAGGAGGAGATTGTACATTTGAGTTGCTTGGATTTCTTCACTCTTCCAAGTCTTTGGTATGTCCTCAAGATTCTGAGACTATGTTTAGAACTTTCTTAGTCATTGTAATAAACACTTAAGTTTCAGTTCATTTGAAAAGGGCCATGTTCCTTAGTACGTTTTAAGTTCATGTCTAAAATTGGCTAAAGAGACTTAGTAGTTCTGCTTGCGTACTGATGTTTTCAAATGTTGACGACTCTTGAAGTCTTATGGTTTTATTGAATAAAAGTTTTAAATTCTTAGTGATTTTTATGATCTATGCGATGAATGAATGCCAAGGCTTGTATAAGACCTCTGAGAGGTCGAATAAGCATGTAACGGCTAGGGGGAGCTCTCGGGTCATTACAAACTTGGTATTAGAGAATAAGGTTTTAAAGATTAATTTTTGGTTCAGAGTCTCGAAAGCCACGTCTAGTAGAGTCTTGTTCATCGGTGTGAGTCACGACATTTCTATGAGCGAGAGGCTATAGGACGATACAAGTTTCACTTTCTTTCATTATTCTTGATGTCGTGCCATAGATTTTGGTCTATAAGTGTCTTTTTTCCTAATTTGTCTCCTGTGTTTAAAGGATATGAATACGAGGGCCAACCGAAGGAGAGCAGACGAGGGGATAAATGATGGGAGAGTTCCTCCCCAAGGAGTGCAAGGTGACCAAACTCCTTTAGGTGGGAAAGAGAATGGAGTTCCGGCGGTTTTCCCAGATATGACTAATGGGGAGATTAGAGAGGCTTTTCTCTCCCTAGCCCATGCCATGACTACTCAAGTAAAGAGAGATGTGAGGCCTAGGGTGAATGCTATTTATAGTACCGTGGCCTCAAGGTTAAGGGAATTCACAAGGATGAACCCTCCTACCTTCTTTGGTTCTCAAGTAGAAGAGGACCCACAAAACTTTATAGATGAGGTGTTTAAGATTGTGGATGCAATGGGAGTCTCCTAGAGTGAAGGCGGAGCTGACTTCCTACCATCTCAAGGATGTAGCTCAAATGTGGTTTGAACAATTGAGGGATGAGAGACCTATAGGGGTTGACCCAATAGATTGGGAAGTGTTTAAGACAGCCTTTCTTGATAGTATTTTCCCCTTCAAGTTGAGGGAGCAAAAGTTGGTTGAGTTCATGAACCTACGTCAAGGGAATATGAGTGTGCAAGAATACTCTCTCAAGTTTACCCAACTCTCTTAGTGTGCTTCTACCTTGGTAGAAAATTCTAGGGCTAGAATGAATAAGTTTGTGATGGGGTTTTCCGATTTGGTTGAAGAAGAGTGTCGTACGGCCATGCTCCATCATGATATGAATATCTCTAGGCTTATGGTTTTTGCTTAACAGCTTGAGAAGACAAAGCTTAGAAGGATGAATAGAGATATGAAGAGGGGTAGGCCGGATGAATAAAACCAATCAAGGTCTAAGTAGAGGTTCTATAACCAAGATTCTTCAATGGTCAACAATGATAGGGTGTCTAACCCTAAACCTCAAAGAAGGAATGGGAGTGGTTCTACTTTTGACAGGCCTAGGTGTGCTACTTGTGGAAAGCAACATTTGGGCAAGTGTCTTGCTGGTACGTATAGATGCTTTGGATGTGGGAGTAAGGGTCATAAGATGAAAGATTGCCCTACACTTAAGGCAAAAGAGAAAGAGACCAATCAAGTTGCTCATGATGGCCCAGATCCAAATACTTCTAAGAAGAACCGTTTCTATATGCTTCAAGCAAAGGATAAGGGAACAAATGAACGTAAGTAAATTTTCTTTGTTGTTTGCTAATAACCTTATATGGGTTTGCCCCAAGTGGGGGATGATGAGTTGAGTAGTAAGGTTGTTGATATCCTTATCTTTTTCTTCTATTCTAATTCAATCTTGAAAACAAAGAGTTCTTAGTAGCATGTTGCATGTTGGAGTCTTATGTGAATTGAGTTTCCATATTCTCCTGATGATGTGCATATTTTAGTTGAATTCTTGTTTAAATAAATAAATGAGTTTTCATGATTATATCCCTTATTATTTATATCCATTTCTGAAGAATTGTTTAAATTGCTCCATGAGATGCCTAGTTGAACATGCCTTGATGTGATATTGATGTTTCATGATTGTGCTTTTGAGAGAAATTGTATGGTGAGCCTATAAATGTTGTAATGAGGATGATATGTTATGGAGAAGGAAGTTCCTCCCAAGAAATGAAAAATGGTAAAGTTTTGTGTAAATTGAGTGGTAGATGTTATTCTTAGTTCGTTGAATTGGATGAAAGTCTTGTTGTTATGCTTTTATGTGGAGTTGATGTCTCCTCCTTGATGTGTACTGTAGTAATGATATAACATGCTTGCTGTGGGCTGCTAGTCCTAGAGTCTTTACTCTATAATGTTTGAAGTGTCATTCGAGGACGAATATTCCCAAGGGGGGGGGATATTGTAATACCCCTCAAAATAAAAAGGGATAATTAGAGCTTCACATGTGTGTTAGTAGTTGATAAACTAATATAACTATTTGAAAATGCGTTTATAGGTCAGTTTAGTTGAGTTTAAAGTCAAACGTCAAGAGACGTCCATGACGTTCGGAGACTAGCCTAGTGTTGGTGCTTGTGTGTGCTTGATGTGTTGTCATAGTTTTGGAGTGTTGTTTGAAGTTTAGGTTAGTGGGATTAACCCTAGTACCTAGGTGGGGTTGTATAGGGTAATAACATCTGGGTACGACTCCCCAAGGACCGACCGAAGGGTCCTTGGAGAGGACCCAAACGTTGGTTTAAAAGGCTGCATAGGCAGTGTTTTGGCAGTCTTGTTTGACGCCCAGATTGATGCCTCGTCAGTTCATTGATGCCCCGTCAATAGGGGGCATAGCTCCACACTTAGTTGTGGGATCTTTGCCCACAAATACTGAGCCTATGTACCAAATGATGAGCTACCAGAATGGTCTGTCAATGGTTGTCGTCGATTGGTGCCGTGTTTCACTGCCGAGTTTCGGACATGTGAGGGTGAATTGGTAAATTCACCCAACATTCTAATTAGACCCTAGACGACTGTTTTAACTAATTTTTGGTATTTTAAGTTAGTTAAAACTCTTTAACCTAGAATTAGACCTCATTATTCAATGGAACCTTCCCTGTCAAATAAATACTCTCCCTAGAACTCCATGGAAGACATTGATGAAGCTTCAAGCTAGGGGATGGGTTCCTAATTATTTCTCCTTTAAATTTCTAAGGAAATTAATCACAAAGGTATGGGGATTTTATCTTTGATTCTCCTTTCAATCAAAGAACCAAATCAAAGTGATTTCAATATTTTTCATAAACACTAAAAACCCCATTTTCAATTCTAAACTTGGGTTCTTGCATGGAAGTATTTCAAATGATGATTTATGTTAATATTGACAGTTTTAATAAAAAAAAACTTCAAGAACCCTTTCATATCTTGAAATCCTAATTTTTGGATCTATAGTGGGTCTATTGATTATGAGCTAATAATGTGATATTAATGTGTTGATTGTTATAGGCTATTGATTTATGTATTGTTCAATATTGAATTATCAGGAATTGATGGTCAATTATGTTATATTGGATGTTGGCCTTGAATGGGCAATTGTGACCTAAGGTTTGTGATGATGATGAATTTGTGAATAGATTATTGATTCTAGTATAGATGTTAGAATTGTGAGGTTTGATCCCTTTGAAAGTGGGGAGGTGTTTACATTATAAACATTTTGTAATCATGGCCTTGTAGTCAAAGTTGGATGATTGTTGTTTCAAGTAATGTGATATGATGTGCATTTTTGTATGGTCTAAGTGTATGAAAGGTGACCTTATGTAGAGACTTTATGTGTTATGCTTGGGTTTTGTCTTCTTTGAATGACTTATAATGAAGGTGAGGTTAGGATAGACTATGTTTACCTACTCTCACACCTAGTGAAGAATGAATGAAAAGAATGGGAGTTAATGCTAATGAATGAAAGTTGGGTCTGTTGTAAGGATAGTCTCATAAAGTACTCCTTTAAATGAATGGGGTTCCTAGATGAAAGGTTTTCTCATCTTTGAATCCAAGAGCTTCCTTAATGAATGAATGTGGGTTAGGATGAGTACTCCTTCTTTAGTTGAGATGAGAACACTTAGTAGCAATCCTTATCCCTAAATAAATGAATGTTGGGCTAGGATGGGTAATCCTTCGTGACTTAAGATGAGAGTACTTAGTAGCAATCCTTACCCCTAAATGAATGGATGAAATGAATGTTCAAACTCCGCGGGGAAGTAATGTCTAGCATCGAGAGGATATGAAGATGGGTGCATACTCCTTCGCTAATTAGTTGATATGTAAGTATTTAGTAGCAACCTTTTAGATGGGTGCTCCTTCGTGAGTTGAGATGAGAGTACTTAGAAGCAATCGTTATATCCCTTAACTATGTGCCCACAGAGGACTATCTAGTGGTCTCTACCACGTAAAGGCTAAAAGAATGACCCTACCTAAGGCTAGTGGGGATCCCTCATCCAGTAAGGGTTACTACCGGGATTCCATGTCAAGCTCCATGGTCTTTGTCGGTTAACGCTCTTCCCCGACATTATTGAATGAATGAACTAGGGTCTCTTAAAGGCGTACTACTTAGGATAGGTGGTGGAATGGGACATCATCTAGACATTGCACTAGTAGATATTTAAGGGAGATCTTGGTGTGTCTTAGTAATGATAATAAATGAATGAGTCTTATTGGGCTAATTAATGAAAGTGTTGGTCTTTGAGCGTGCTAATGTGAAAGCAAGTCATAATGAATTGAATGTAAGTGCTTATGTTGAATTGAATGTATGTGATGATCTTATGTCACTAATGAATGAAGTTGTCTAAATGCATTAAGTTGAATGAACGATTATGTTGATATGTGAATGGAGCTTGTCTTGTGTATCCTTAAGGATTACTTGGGTGTGCTATGGAGAGGAAGTATGGGCTGCCTCACCATGTCTTACTTAGGTGAGTCTTGGGATGACATTTGATGAGTGTTCTAGTTTTATGAAGTGACTTTTTGGCTTATGTGATTATATGTCTTATGTGATTAATTGGTGAAGATTGAGGTATGCATGGTAAGTGCACTTTGTGTGACCTTAAGGTGGTGCCTTAGTGTGGGTGATGGTATGGCACGTTTCTCATACATGCACAAATGTATTGCTTAAGGATTACTTAAGGTGGAGGTCCAAGGCAAGAAGGTAAAGGTAAATGGGTTATGTATGTTTATGATGTGTTGTGAAGCATATGACTTTGTAATGTTGGTTGTGACTTGTAAGGTGCTTGTTAAGTTGATGTTCATGAGATTTTATCAAAATGGCATGAAAGCATAACTTCCAAACAAATGTCCTTTTTAGCATGTTTTGCATATCCTCATACTTAGTACGTGTGTTGCACTAACCCCTTTCTTCTATTTTAATACAAGTGTAAGTTGTGGTAACTAGGAGGAGATTGTGCTTTGGAGTTGCTTGGATTGCTTCACTCTTCCAAGTCTTTGGTATGTCCTCAAGATTCGAGGACTATATTTAGAAGTTTCTTAGTCATTGTAACAGACACTTAAGTTTCATTTCGTTTGTAAAGGGTCGTGCTCCTTAGTACGATTTATGTTCTTGTTTAAGATTGGCTAAAGAGACTTAGTAGCTCCGCTTGCGTATTGATGTTTTCAAATGTTGATGACTCTTGAAGTTTTATGATTTTATTGAATAAAAGTTTTAAATTCTTAGTAATTTTTATGATCTATGCGATGAATGAATGTTAAGGCTTGTATAAGACCTCCGAGAGGTTGAATACGCATGTAACGGCTAGGGGGTGCTCTCAGGTCGTTATAGATGTTTGCTTGACTCTTGCCTTTGTCTTTGTCTTTGTCCTTTCTTGGAGCACAACAGTCAGAAGACTTGTGACCAGCCTTACCACAGTTGTAACAGTTGCCCTTGAATTTCTTCTTGGCCTATTCTGAGTTCTGCCCGTTTGACTTCTTCCTCTTCTTCCCTTTGGCAGGAGCTTCTTCAATAATATTAACTCCAATTATTGTGGAACTCCCACGAGACTTCTTTTCGGCAGTCTTGTTAACTTCCTCAATCTTGAGCCAAATCACAAGATCTTCAAGCTTCATTTCCTTACGTTTGTGCTTTAGATAATTCTTGAAGTCATTCCACGAAGGAGGTAACTTCTCAATCATTGCAGCCACTTGAAAAGCTTCATTAACTACCAGGTCCTCAGCAATCAGATCATGGAAAATAAGTTGAAGTTCCTACACTTGTGATCCAATAGTTTTACTGTCAGACATTTTATTGTCTAAAAACTTTGCGACCTCAAACTTTTTCAAGGACGCATCTTATGTCTTATATTTCTTTTCCAGTGCATCCCACAATTCTTTCGAAGTTGTCAATGCACTATAGACATTATATAAGTCATCCTCTAAATAAATTAAAATGTAGCCCATACATAGGAAGTCTGCATGTTTGCATGCTTCAATAACCATGAATCTGTCTGTGTATGACATATTAGCAACAGGCACTAGAGTTTCTTCATTGGTAAATTTCTGCAGACCAAGAGTGGTAAGCCAGAAAAATACCCATTGCTACACAAGACTAAATCATGAATGCACACAACAAGGCTCAATTTACTTATGCAAGCATCACTTGTGTACTCAAAGATTCAAATTGTGACACACCATTACCACAGATTCTCATGCTCGCAATACTTGCTACTTGTGCAAGTTCAAGCTCAACAAAAATATCTAAATGCCCTCGCACAAAGAATGATTCCATGTTCACACTCAGATATGAGTCTATTTAAGATCAGGAATCAGATACAATGCTCACACTAAAAAGGAGGAACACAATACATGTTTTCACCTATAGGTTTGCCCTTATTTTCCAATTGACTTTCGATTCGGCTTACTCAAGATCAGAAAGGTTTTTCTAAGGCTTGTAATGGGGTTGAGTGCAAAGGTATGGTCATCTAGGCTCAGTGAGTTTTTCCTCATAAGTTGTGGCATTCTTAAGGTATTCCCTTCTTTTCCTTTATCAATTCTTTTTCTAGTGCTTCTAAGTCACCCTTTTTTGTTTTATTCTCCTCCATGGATTGCTTGAAACCTTATTCCCTTCTTACTTTATTCCTTTTTTTCTTTTTTTAATTGAATTGAATTGAATTGAAGGGGTTCCATTTTTATGCAATACCATGGGTTAAGGGAAACTTTTCTTGCACTTCTTGACTTCTCCTTTTCTCTTTCACCACACCCCCAACTTAGGCTTTTGGCCTAAGTTGTCTATTCACTAAACCACAATTCAAGAGGATTTTAGGTAGTGGTTCAAGTAAGGTCTAGGGTTCATCAAGGTTCTTCCAAAGAAGGGTAAGGATCAAAGGGTGTTCAAAAGAGTTTCAGACGCTCACGGGTAGGCCACAAAAAGAGGTATATGTTAAATTGGTTCACACTCTTCAAAAGTCACCTAAAATCATCTCAAGAGTACACCTTTCAAAATCAATCAGACTAACGGGGAAAATTCTAGGTTTATTCATGCATGGTTCAAAGTAAGCTAATAACACAAGGCATCGATACTTCAATCAAATAAGACTAGACACGTTCGCTAGTGTGCAGCGGTCCTCACAAGAAAATCAATTTGATAAATGGCTAGTCACAACGAGATGCAAAAAGTGCACACATTGTCTATGTAACTTCATTTGGCCTTATCGTAGCCGTGCATTCATGTTTGTTCAATTGGGAGCACTATCCAAGTCATCGGTATTGATCGAAACTGAGACTCAAATTTTTACAAAAGAACAACCACTTTCAATACAAGAGGTGGCGAAAATTTTTCGAAAGGATCAAAATTATTTTGCAAGTAAAAAAACAGGAGCTATAAGCTCAAGCATCCACAAAAACGCAGTATTTAAAACACAAATTAAAGCAAAGCAAATGATCCAATTTCATGCGCAAAACACCAAAGTATTCACACAAACAAAAAGGTGAGCCTAACCCCACCCAATTAAAGAGCGTTTGTCCTCAAATGAAAGTAATCAAAAATATACCAACAAGTAAGATAGGAAAAGACAACGTGAGAGAGGTAAGGAAGGGTCCTGTCTATTCAGTATCTCTGTATGTTGGGGCATCAATGCCCGGTACATCTTTCTGAAGTAAAACAATGGTCCCTAGAGAATTGTCATTTTGGTCTCCACTGTTTGCCTTTGCCTTAGTCTCTGCAGCAAGATTTGCTGCAATCATCTGATATATTTCCTGAACTGCTCTGAAGGCATGTATTGTATTAACTAAACTTCGATCACCTGGGCGCATATTAAGGTCAAAAGGAATTAGTCTCTTTACCCTAGCCTCTTGGTGTACTTCCTTTATCTGGCTAGCTCTGCTCTCTTTTCATCTTTTCTAAATTCTCGTGCTCTTATGTGCCTTGGTGGATCATATTTGTCACACCCCTAACTAGAAAGGGGCATACATCAAGAATACACACAAGCACCTATTAAATATCTTACTAATCTCATGCCAAAGTTGAAGATTCATAAGCAGTGGAACCTATATGAAGACACATACTAAAACATAGATAACGAAAGGGCCCGTTGGGCTACTTTAAAACGGAAGCAAGACTAAGTCTATGAAGCCTCTAAAGAGTATGCCTCTGAGAATCTGATAACTAGTCGAGATAGGGCCCCGACATATCCATTTTGATATATGTATATACGTAGCAAAATATAGGCTCTAAATATCTAATAGCTCTAGGTAGAGGTGGAGCTTACCAACTACTAAAATGGAAGTCTCTAGTCTACTGAAAATGCTTGTTGTCCTGAGCACCTGAGCCTGTAGTGATACAAATGAAATGCCAAAATAATAGGGACGTCAGTACATACAAAACATGTATTGGTATGTAAATCAAACTGAATAACAAGTAGACATTAAATATCATGATAGGCAAATTTGAGCATGTGTATGCAGGAGACATAATCCATAACTGGAATTGTGACCAACCTCAAGGGTCTTCATCAAACGTTTCACGTCTTAGTCATTTATTGTAACACCCCGTATTCAAAATAGACTACAATGCAGATTTTGAGAAGTTGCAGGTGCAACTTACGGTCACCATCCACGGACCGTAGGTCAGACCACGGCCCGTGCTGGTGGTCCATGGTTCACCACTGCAACCCCTCCCCAAACCAGCTCAGAAATTTGGCTAAGTGTTGACCCACGGCCGGACTTACGGTCCGTAGGTCAGGTCACGGACTGTAGTTCGTGTCCGTGGATCGATGCCCTAAAAGCCCAGCTTTAGTCCCGAACTACAGTTGACCAGCACGGACCGTCATTCGATCCACGGTCCATAGGTCTGACCGTAGATCGAAGGTTAGCAGCCAGTTAGCTGAAAATTCTGATGGGTCAACTTCAGATGGTCATAACTTTTACCACAAAATGAATTATCTGTTCCATACCTATGGTTAGATAGATAATTGAATTATCTTTCCAACTCCACCGAGTTTGCTAAATTTTGATATCCGAGTAAAAAGTTATGCCCATTTTAGTGAAGCCCTGTCGGGCAGACTCGACCTACGGACCCAATCGACGGACCGTCGATTGATTGACGGACCGTCAGTCAGGTCCGTCAGTCACTCCGATAGCAGCTAATTTAAGGGTCTTTTGGTCTTTTCCTATTTCGTTTAACCCCTAAGATACGTCGTTTAGACCCTAAATCACGAGGTTTTAATTAGTTTAAGCCTAGAAACATAACTAGAACTTACCTAAGTCAAATTCATTAATCAAAACTTAGAAAATTAGAAGCAAGAAGGGAGAAAAAGGTCAAGAACCCTAGTTCAAGAACGCAGCGAGGTTTCTTCAGTTCCAGCCCCGAAATCGAAAGATTTCTCCGTGGAATTCGTCACCAGGTATGTGGGATTTCACTAGTGGGTTCCTTTCGCCCATTAGGTCCCTAGAATTCAGTCAGATTCTTGATTCCATGATTATGAACAGACCTAGGGTTTCTAGAATTTCAACAGATCATCATGAATTAGTTATTTAAATGTTCCAAATCAGATTATCATGTTATTGCTCAGTTTATCGCATGAATTTCAGAACCCTAGCTATGTATTTCTTTAGTTCTTGAATTACACATGCTAGGTCAGATATTTCAGTATTCAGTTTTACATGCCTCAGTTTATGAATGCATCATTATCAGATTAATTGTTGCATTCTCAGTTTGCATGTTCAGTTTCGAGCTATCCAGTATTTACAGAAATTCAGTCATAACTAGTTAACCACTTAATTCATTGGGAGTAGCATAATACCGAGTTGGACTAGGGTTTCAGCGTACCCATATAGTCCCAGAACTACGAGCCACGTAGGTGTAAGTCCCCTCTGTGGGCAACATCAGTTTAGTGATCACGCCAGCATGCCTCTATACCTCTGGCAGGGTATATTGGGTCCTCTCGATGGGGCGTATACATCGGACTCCACATTTAGCTCATGTGGTTTTATGTCGGTTATTAGTAGCTCCCACAGTTCAGTCAGACTCTATTGCATTGACCATATTTCAGTACAGTCAGTATTCAGTCTCAGCATGTTATAAATTTGGTCATTGCATCAGTTAGCTCAGTATTCAGTATTTTCAGTATCTATATCATGT